>NW_006921484.1:161680-429919 GCF_000392275.1 Phaeoacremonium minimum UCRPA7 | reverse complement strand
GGGTTTTGGGGGGGGGGAGGAATGTGGGAAGGGGGAAGGGGGGGGAGGGGGGCCCCTGTGTCGCCGGGAAAAGAAAGCACAAAGCCACCCCCCACGCCTTCCCTGAGGTACCTTTCAGGTAGGGAGTCAGCCAGGGTGCAGTACACTGCAGGCCGCAAACAGGAATGAGCGGAGTAGCGGTATGGGTACAACGCTCAGCAAGTACTTGCTATGGGTATGGGAGGTCTCGGTGTCTCTGACCGCCTTGGCTGTTCAGTAGTAACGTTAGCCAGGCCGGCCCAGCTCCCCAGCGGCCCGCTCAGGTAGCCTGAAAGTACTCGGGCTCTAGCGTGGGTGTCAATGTCAGGTTGCTAGGGGGTTGCCTCTGGCCCTCTGCCTGTGCGCAGGAATCAAAGCGCCGGGGAAGATGGGCACGACAGCCCCCCAGCACGCCCCAGCAACGCCAGGCCAGCCAACGTTAGGCTGAGAGCCCAGACAAAGCCTGGGGGGCCTGAGCTGGGAAAGTGGGAGGTGCTGGGCTCGCTGGCTCGCTGGCTCGCTGGGGCCCTTAGGCCCTGGGGGTGCGCGCCGCGCCTTCCCTTCCCTTCCCTTCCCGCAACCCGACCGCTCTAGGAAGGAACCTTAGGGTACCCGTCTTCGGCCCACTCTCCTCCACGCTCGCGTTTTCTAGCCTTCCGTTTTCGCTGAAATTAGGCAATCCCAGCGATCCCATTGGCTCTAAAATAGAAAAACAGCCCCGGTCGCAACCGCATCCCCACCCTCCGGCTGCTCCCCGGTAGCCCAAAGTCGAAGCTGGGAACCCACGGAGCTGCTCACCGCCTGCCAAACAGCCACGGGAAGGAACAATACATCCGTCAGAATAAATGAAATACCTGACTCAATGAGGGAAAAAAGAAAAACAAGAGGGAGGAGGGGAGCATCGTGCAGACCAGGGCATGGCGCAAAGCAGCTAAGACAGATCGACATCATAGACGGAAAGCCACAGAGATCCAAGATTCAAACGGCCCGTCTATCAGATTCAGAAAGCAGCGATGGCATCTGCTTTTCCCTCCCTTGCTTTGTGACAGCCAGGGACGTGTCTCATTCCATTTGCGATATATCATGATCTCTCAAACAACAGCCATCCCTTTTTCCTGTTTTGTTTGTTGCGTTGCTCGCCTATCATAGACGTGAAGCGAAGTGTACATCGTTCCAATAGTGCGTCCTGTGCTGAGGCGGCCGAAGTATTGCTCAGTCAGCTCGGTTCCTGTTGGAAGACGCAGGATCGCGGCCCAGATGAGCATGTCGGTCCAAGAAAATAGTTGGCTGCGCTGCGGTACACGCTTGCGTAGCTGTGAGCAAATCCCGCCGCGGGAATGCCATGTCAACTCCTCAACCTGAAGCCAGCGCTCTTGGACAGACGGGAATACGATACGAGCACCAGCCAGTCCTACATTACCTGATTACCTAGGTATCTGCATTTGCGCCGTCGCCGCGTATTCATGTTCGCCTGCCAGGCGGAAAACCTGCTGCTGAGTCGTAATCCAACTCGTCGCCAACCTATTGCCGTACGCGACTGCGTCATGTACGGTCAACTGAAGGCATGTGCTGTCAGTGAAGGAAGCATGTACATCGGGAATACTTGCTGAACAGCCTCCATACACACGAGATTGACCACAACCATCGGCTTTCCTGGGGAATCCGCATGAGTCAGACTGGGGGAGCACACTGCCCTTTTGCCCAGATGATGTGCATGTCATCGCCATCCATCTTCCATCTATCCTACCCATCCAGCTTACCAGCACATGCTGCCGTAAGGCATCTGAGGTTTTACGACGCAACACTTCATTAATCATCATCAACACCACCCACATCAGTCACTCGTCCAGCCATCCGCACGAGGAAGGCGGTCGACTATCCGCCGTCGCCGAGCTGCCTGTTTTTACGGTTACCCGACACAACTCAAATCATTGCCCATGTTTAGTCCTTCGCTTGTTGGGCCTACCTCCTCCTCAAGGTATTCTTGGAAATGTCCGAGATAGGCAAGCGACGCTTGGTCGCATTAATTGATTGATTCTATCATACGGGGCAAGTAACGTACCAACCACTAGGTACAGTACTGTACAGTACATACGTGCACAGGAAGGCGGTCAACGGCCGGCTGCTACAGTCCATGTGCCTGCCTGCACGACTACCGGATGATCTGTTTGCGACGGCATCCTTTGCATCGTGTACGTGGTCGCCGCAAAGGCGGTGCTGTGCTGGCTCTGCCCTGCTGGTCGGTGGTATTCCCGATGCATTCAGACCGCCTTTCAAGAATGCCTCTCAGACCTGTCAAGGCCCTCGAGGCCGCCTTAGTCCAGCATACTTAGTGGTGGATACAGGATTCCGACCCGCCAGCCCGGATTGTTACCGGTGCTGGTCCCTGCCCCACGCCTCAATCTAGGTGCGCCCAGATCGCTCGGTGGGCCACAAGGTCCCTGTCAAACTCGCTGATAATTCTGCCGGACGACACTCTGGCCTCTTGTCCGTGCAAACGGAATAAGCCCCCTACGAGCACCCATTTCATGCTTCCAGAGCGACTATCATCATACTCAAGTATTCACGGTCCAATCTCAACGTGTCCAGACCGGGCAGCACAAGCACCGTACTGTACTGGAACGTCGCTTCGCAGCCTCCCCGCATTTGGCGAGTCAAGACGCTTTCGTTTATTCACAGGCCATTCCGGCCGAGTGAGACACAGGAGATGAAACATGGGGTTAATGTGTGGTGATGGATCGACCGCGGCGCTGGAATCTTTGTGGCGTTCGCCCCCGACCCAGCAAACAAATAATCCCAGCTTGGCCCCAGCTCAGGTTGCTAAACCGCCGCTGACGAGGTGGTGGTCATTTCTCACATTAATTTTCCTACCTATCGTAATCTCAAGTGTCTCCATTTCTGAGACACAAGCATCTGATTTGGCTGGAATTACGAAGCTAGGACAGCTGGAAAGGCGACTGTAGCAAAAAAGCAGTCGGTCACCTTGTTTTGCACCCGAGGTAATTGGTCGGCCGTGGACTCGGTGACTCGCCGGGCCGTCGCACTGGACGAGTTTGTTTGGACGATTTAGAGGTGTGACCTGCCTATCGCAGGCCATATCGCCATACAAAAGAAAGTGTGGACGGTGCCATGCCTTTTGGCACGGTCCTATCACGGTGTCATATCGTGAGATCTATTGCCCTTACTGTCCAAGCAGGTAAAACTCTCCTCACCTCCTACTCATTGACCCTCGGGTGATGAGTCTCCCCTTTTTTTTCATGGTGATTTTCTCGCGGCAGATCTCCCGCGAAACCCGCAGTGAGGCCTATTCCTAACATGGGCTACGGGCTCCCCACTCGGGCTGCTCCCGTCGGGAGGGAGCGACCTAACAACTTAACAAGACTGAAGCGGTGGAGCACCACTCTCCCGGTGGAGGCTAGCAGAGAGTCCTCCCAACACGACTCGTGAAAACGAGCATCTCCCGACATCTCACGAGCCACTACCCACGGTTGTACCGAATTTTAGCCATCGGTGTGCCGTCGGTCGAGCACGAGGCCAATTCCTGACCTTGCAAAGAGAGCCCAACCAGACCAGCAGCCACGGATGGTCGCCGCGGGATGAGGAGGGTGGGGGAACAATGGGCAACTCCTTGTTCTCCCACATATCTGAACCCCCAAGTGCCAAGTAGGACTCGTTCACATGGGACTTGTCACCCACGTTCACATGCCCCCAAAGTTTACAAGAATCTATTTCTGGGCGTCATTTATGCGCAATAAACAACCAAGCGGTGGTTGCGCAATATATCTCACTAGCTACCAAAAGCTCAGGTGAAGGAGCGTTGAGAATCACGGCATGTTACGTGCGGCACATGTGGAAGGATTTGCAACCAGTCGTGTCACACCTTTTGACATCCGCAAGTCGGCGACTCGTGTCTTGAGCGCCTTTGGTCACCATTCTGAACTTCCCACATCTCGTTACTAGCCCCGGTAACGGAGTGGGGGACCATGTTCTGCCGTTTCTTCATTTCGCGCAACCCATGAGGCTTGAGCGACATTTCATCCCAGCCCGTCTGAAACTCGAAGTACCTTCAATGTCAACAGATTTACAAGGGCTAGAGGCATGGGCTCTGAGGGAGAGTGGGGTGTTACCAAGCGGTATTCCAATCCGACTCCCGCGGAAATCCCAGAGCGCTTCATTAACAAGGGGTTTAATTGCAACTGTTGCCAGTTGCCCGTTCTAACCCCTGCTGCGCAGTGGCCCCTAGTTACACCGTTTTGGAAGTTTGGAAACCTTCTAGATTATGGGACAAGGTATCTCGACTCCGCTGCTAACTTCGTTTGCTGCTAGCTTCATGGCCCAGGAGGTTGGAAGTATCCGCAATCTCATTTCCCTGGGACCCAGCGAGCTGTTCCCGGATCTGTCATCCATGCTTTCCCCGAGGCAGAGATCAACGAGTCTTGGGACTCAACTTCCTGTCATCGGCCTCCCGAGGAAATGGCTCGGGTCAGATAGCGTCCGCCCGAACAGCTGGTAATGATGGCGCAACCGGGCCTTCTCCCCAATGTGGATTCCGTGGATGTCGTGCTGGGAAATTAGACCTCATGGGTATCCAGAGACATGGACACCGGGGAACAGGGGAACAGTGTCTTCCTCCTTCCTTCGTCGGTTGGCATGGACCCGAAGCTTTGGGGAGCACGCGGGACTTCATTCGGGATCAGATCTCGGCGCCCTTGCGCCAGCGGGGAGGCAACGTTTCATGATCATATGAAGATACTCCGGGAGTTTGAGCCAGCTCCAGTGAGCAGTACAGGCTCTTGCTATCCCACAGAAAAGACCTTCTGGGGAATTAAATGGCCTCGATGGAGCAGCCTCGGGGGCTTTTGGCTACGTCAACGTTTGGTGACGCAAAATAGACACTCGTCTTATCAAGGAAGCGGATCAATTCTGAGCTTTGTTATCAGGACAGTTTCCATTCAGATATCGAATGCTCTAAAGCTCACTAATAACTCTTGAGCGACTTGTTCTCTACTACATGATTGAGATTTGGGTGTTGCTACAGTCGTGTTCTGAGCATACATTCATTGCAGCGGCTCTGCGACTTATAATCATTAAGTATCATCACCTACATCTATCAAGTGTCTGACTAAGCCACAAATCCTTCTTAGCATACAATGTGAACATGAATAATGCATTGTCTCCACGTCAAGATAGTGTGAGATATTGTGACGAAGCTGTGAAACGTTCATTTGAATATTGTTGCTCTCGTGGCGTCAGATAAGAAGCTTCTTGACCTAGGTTTATTAACTTGAAGACGCGAAATCACGTATTTGTCCCGTTGAGTATCAGGACTTCTAAGTTAGGCTCTATAAACCCTTGGTGACAACTCACACACCGGACCATGGATTTTGCGAGATGCTCTCTAGTTAACAAATAAGCGAATCACAAGTCACTACTACGCTTGAATAGTGGAAAGTTGTGACTTCGTGAACGGCTCGTCAACACCGTATAACATATCGTAGTTTCTATGTCATCAACAGTAAACGACCAAGTCATGACAACACCGAAAATGCAACAGTTAAACGCCCCCAAACCTCATTGTGTTGGGCCCCCACGCCCTGAACAGACACTGAGATGACGGGTTTGGGCCAATCTTCGGATACAGCGCGACAATTTCCCGGCCAATCAGCGACTGCAGCCCACGAAGTGAATCTCATCACAAATTGACCGATCAAGAACATTTACATCTCAGGTCGTTGAATCTCATGAGATACCAAGCTTCAGGAAGGCGGCTATAATACCATCCTAATCAAGCTGGCATGACCGTCGGTTGACGATCAGTTTCTTGTCCTGGTAGTAAGGCGTTTATTGCCTTCGTAACTTGCCAAGCCTTATTCAAAATCAACAACACATTACAGCATCACAGACCACCAACCGGCGGCTAGACGAACAAGCTTTTGTGATCAGCAACAACTCGCCCCCGGAGAGCTTTCCACCGCCCAATAGTTCACTGAGGACACGACACGCAGAGGAAAAAGGGTAAAGGGTCGTCCCGAAGCCGAGTCGTCGGCCAAAACCGATATCACACACACAACGGGGGCCGTGATTGTGATGAGTTTTACGCTTCTGTGGTGTGGGCGCCAATGGTCGTCGTGCGCTAAGGCACGATCGCCATCCAACATCACATTTTCGACGAACCCAGACCCTTATTCCCTCTTCTATCTTTCCCTCCTTCATTTCCTCCCTTTTTTTTTGTTTCTCGACCTGCGCTAGAATACTCACGAGCTCCGTTGCCGCTGTTTGCGACGCATTTTTTCTCTCTCTCTCATGGTTCGGGTGTGACTTGAAGAGTCCGGTCCGAGATGAGGAAGGCAATGCGGACCCAACACATCACATCACAAGCGGTAAAGGGGGTGGTGCTCTCGTGCGGATGAGACCTCCAGCCAAAAAGCCTGGTATTCGTCGGGGGATTTCTTCAGGCTTCCCCATAGGGACCCCCTCATGCACATTTCTGTGCTTCTTCCACCGTCTGCTGGCTGGCGTTTCGCCCCGGTGAGGTGGCTTTCTGCAAGGCGTTGCTGTCTCATGCAGGTTCGCCCCGGGGGAAACAGAGGGCGAACATACCCATGGCCCCCCATCCTACATCTCCGTCGCCATGTCAAACGGTCCGCAACGTCCGCCGCCGGCCGCCAGCTCCTCCAGTGAGGCGCGCGCGGGCGGCTGCGTTGGTTGGGTTGGGCTGGGCCGTGCTGGGCCCACCCCACGCCCGTCTCCTATTTCCATTGTGAGCCTCCTTTTCTACATCTTCTCTTTGTTCGGCTCGTCATGCAGCCCTGCCCGATTGACACAGGGCTGGCTGTCTTCTCCCACCATCCATCGCAACCGCTGGCTACCTGGTTACCTGCATGGTGCTATGGGGCTTCATACATCACCTGACTCCCGACTACACTTCCTCATGGGAATGTGATCTTGTTGTTGTCAACTGTGGCTCCAGATGTGTTGTTTCTCCTTCTCCGATGTCGTTGTTGCCAACGGCGTATCAAGCCAAGGCATGCTGCCAGTGGTGCGTGACGGCGTGCTGCTTAGACTGAGGTGTAGCGAGCTATTGAAGCCCTAACCGTTTCTTCTCAGTGGAGTTATCGTGAAGTGTCCTGCTGGCAACCCGGCGGTGAGGGTCCTGTTCTAGATTGTAAAGCAGCAAGCCGAAGTTCTACACCGCTATCTGGTGGCTCTGGCAAGAGGGAACATTCAACATGTTGTCGAAGTTCGCACCAGTGGCACGGTCATAGGACCAGTTCTCGAAAATTCAAGTTGGTATTAGCTATGGGTATCTATTTGCATGCATGACCGGAAAGTTACCCCCCTATGGTGTCTGACACGATGGATGGCCTAGCTACTCGTAAAAAAGCCGAATTTTTTACCGTGTCCGAACGCCTGTCCTATCGTTGCTGTCATCTGAATGATTCAAACTCCGGGAAAGCCAACCTGACCTGCAGTTTCTCTCAGATCGTTAGGCACGGTCCATCCATGAGTTACAGCTGCACGAGTGAAGGCATCTGCAGCCTCGCCAATGCCGTAGCTACCTCCCGGACCGTCTGTTCTCTCAAGTCGTGCCGGCCGAGGGTCCACGGAGCACATCGCCATGCGCACTTGTAGTAACACGGCTTCCATGGAATTCGCAGGCGTCCACCCGTTTGTTGTAAGGAGCTCCATGCACATTGACCCCCCTGTCATATATGTTAGTTAAGTCATACATTACACAGTATTTTAATTCACACAAACCCGATAAGACGTGGCCGCCTCCATTTTGCATGAACGGGAGGAATCGGGGCCGGATCACTCGAACGAAAGGCGGACTTATTGGATACTCGCGGCCGAAACGAATCTCGAGAACAATTGACGTGACTCCTGCCTTCTTCATGTCCTTTGCCAGCGGTAACTGAGAATCGAAGCTATGTAGTTCGACAATCCACTGGAACATATTCTCTATATTGTCGACATCAATGTACCAGCCAAGCTCGTGAAGTGGTGTTCGAGCTTGCACCTCGGCCAATTTCTTGATCTCTTTACCAATTTGCTTCCTAGCAAGGTCGGTGGCCCAAGACGGCGGTTGGAGTATCGGGAGAGATTTGAGATCAAGTGTTCCCGGCCGAAAATCGGTCAGGGGTTGGCCAGTATACGCTGGTGTTAGCGGTCGTGCGCATGGTTTGATAGGCTCAGTGCTGGAAATCCGGGAGATTGTCCTCTTTTGAGGGACCGTTGTGCCTTCCCAATCAAGTAGAAAATTTATATCTTCGGGTTCCTCATCATCGCTCTGGTAGTAAACGGGGTCATCGAGCTCCTTCCCTTGTTTGGACTCTACCGCTTGCCCCTGAGGCACTCGAGCACTGGGAATCGCGGCAAGTGGAATTTTGAGTTGCGTTGCCTTTGGGCCTCTGACTGTACGATGAGGATCCTGGATCAACATCTGGGGCTCTGGCTTTTTGTCTTCCTTTGGTGGTACGCCGGAGTGTGAAGTCAACTGTGGATGAACCGTTTGTTTTGCCTGTTTCATGTAGTCGGCTACTGTGTACTCGACGTACCGCTGGACGAAGAGATATCGACACTGAATCCAGTCGACTTGGGCGACAACTAAGTGGGGGGTTGAAGACACATACTCATCAGGGGCATTGATGATCTCATTCAAACTCAAAGCCGAGTTCAGTTTGAGGGAAGCGTTCGGCCACGTAGTAGCAGCACCTCCAGCACCAGCATAACCAGAGCTGGTATGGAATTCTTGACTGAAGTAGACACCGTTCCCAAATGCTCGACCGTTCATTACCTCGTTGAAGTCGAGGCCATGGCGAAGAATACTATGCCAATTCGATAAACGACTTCCGTGCCAGGCGAATAATGTAGGATATTGGAGATTCTTCCTGGCTGCTACCTCGGTCAATGCATGACTGAAGCGAAGTTCCTTGTCCGGCGAGCCCTGCGCAAAGCGAAATTGCACCCAGCCATCCATCTCTGGTATCTTTTCGTTCTCGCGGAACTTGATGGGAGGTGTATTGGCAAGATCTGTGGTGGCCGTTGATCCAGTATCATCGGGAACCGTGCCATTTACGTTTTCGGCAATGTAGTCGACTTGGAAAATGCAAGAGCGGTTAGAAGCAACGATCCACTCGAGCAGTGCTGCTGCAGCCGGCGATATCCTCTCCCATGACCTCAACCGACTGTGCGGGTGGCGAGCAAGATGACTTCTGGATTCTATGATGGATGGCAAGGTATCCAATACCAGGGACATCGCCAGCGACTTTTTATCCTCGTCTAGATCATCGAAATCATCCTCGTACAAGGCCATGTGCATGATCTTGGGGCCAGGCGGGCCCTTTGCATGGGGTGTTTGCTGGTCTGCTGTTACGCCATAAACGGCGGCGGCGGCTGGGCCAGCTCGTGAAGATGACATCGTCAGGGGGTCAAGTACTGATAGCCCCATCTTTTCCACTTCCACGGTCATTGATCGTGTATCAACATTAGTGATATAGCCGTGATGGATCCGGTGTAGTTGGTGAGGAAGTTTTTCATGAAAAACAACCCATGTCTTTCCGGCTAAACGGTCCATGTCC
This sequence comes from Phaeoacremonium minimum UCRPA7, assembly GCF_000392275.1. Lineage (NCBI taxonomy): Eukaryota > Fungi > Ascomycota > Sordariomycetes > Togniniales > Togniniaceae > Phaeoacremonium > Phaeoacremonium minimum. The sequence continues at coordinate 420,320 of NW_006921484.1, read as the reverse complement.
TTGAAGTTTTCGACCTTGACTCTTGCGAAATCGGGCTCAACCTTGACTTCGATGAGTGAGCTGTCATCTTCATCGAAAGTCATGTGTGGAACCTTGAACCGAAGACCGACGGGATATTCACGGATAGAGCGTGACAACGCCTGTGGCTGACCAGGCTGCCAAGGGCGGTTCATATGGGCTGGATTCTTGACGGCAGCATAACAGAAACTGACCAAGAGATCGACAACGTAGGGTTGAGTCAGGATCTCATGTTCGATGCTAGGACCAAGACCCAATGCCATATATTGAAATAGACAGAGAGGATTTGCGCAGACATATGGCTTGAGGGCCTCGAATTGTTCCTTCAGTGGACAATGGCATCGCAGACAGAACTCGTTGCATCTGACGAAGTATCGCATCGCAAATTCCATCGCAATCAGAGGCATGCTTCGCTCGCCCGTGTCTGTTAAATGATCCACGAGCAGGACAGGCGGGAGAGCCTTGGATGTCTCGCTAGGGCTCGTGTCTACTTCAACTGAATCCATCTCCTCTTTGGCGTCAAACCCTCCATTCATAAACCGAAACATCGAATTTGCGCGGTCCCACGACATTCCTTGATTATTGTTACGAAGCTTGGCCAAAGAAAGGAATGCTTCATTCATGTATTGCTCGAGCGAGCTGGAAATGAAAAGTTTCTTAAACTTTTCTTGACTGTCGCTCTTATCGCTAACATTCCGCGAGACTGGGATGTCGAAGACTCGCTTGGATGTTGCAAATGCTGCGAGGGCCTGGTGGAGTGATGGCTTGTACTTAATCGACTTTCCAAAGCGAAACTCCACATTGAAGCTCGATGCCGGTCTCTGAATCACACTGTCGAACATGGGATATATTCCGTCGATTCTCATGAGTAGAATGACATAGTCAGCATTGTCGAGATCCCAAGCTTGCAGAGCTTCTTCAGAAAGAAGCAGCTTGCTGGCGCGGATTGACATGGATATGATGCTTGACCGGGAATCAGGTTCAAGGCCACACAGGATTCCGATCTTGAAGCCAGCTTCACGAACCTTGCGAAGATCTCGCTTCACTCGTTGGCTCATAGCCAGGCCAAGCTTTTGAGCAGCAGAGACCGGGACGGAGGCTTCAAGACGAGCGGATGACAGACCGAAATGCTGGTCATAGTCAAATCCGTCCTCGTCATCGAAGTCATCATCGTACATGTCGTCGTCTTCTGCGTCAGTCATTTCAACATCATTGTCGCCATCGATGTCGGGTTCGTCTGAGCTGGACGCCAACGTTCGAGTCAGATGCTTTGTTGCAGTCATAATCATCTCCAGGACGGTCTGTCCAAACGAGAACGATCCAAGCTCCTGTAGGGCTTTGGCGATATGTGACGGGACATCTTCACTATCCGTAAATATGAGGAAATGATTTCCATCTGGGTATTCCGAGGTATCTGCAGTATATAGTTAGCAGGGCGCCTACTGCAACAAATGAACAACTGGGCGTGGCAGACACACATACCTTGGGCAAGGAAACGGATGTCCAGTGGCGAAGCAAGAGCAGGATGTTCAAAGGTGGCAGTGAACTCTCCATCAGAATCTCCTCTACTAACGGAGGTAACGTCGAAGCTCTTTGTCTCCTTGACCTTCACCACAGCCGCTCTTACGTCGGCATTAAAGCGCTTAATCGACATCCTCAACTCCTGGCTATGTCAGATTATGATGAATGTGGGCTTTCCGTAGAACATTGCTTTGAGGATGGCAATGAGGTGTGACTTGCAAGTGACGACGAAGGCTGTCACCTGGGAGATTGAGCAAATCAACCTGGAAAATGCTGTGGTGATGGAGGTGAGAGACGGATGACGACACAATCCCTGAGGCAGCCGAGCAGGTGAACAGATTGGAAAATGTACCTCGGAGATTGTAGAGGAATCTAGTCACCTTCTGTGAGTGTTGCCTAAGGTGAGGGTGGGAGCCGCTTCAATCCCTTTGAGGATAGGGAACAAGAGTGAGGACAAGAGCGCCGCCTCAACAGACCGAGAGTGTTATTGTCGAGCGCTCTAAAGGAAGATAGCTGACCAAGCGAGCATGGATCAACATGAGAGGACGTCGTCGATAGCACCAGAGGGGGATAGTAGTCTCACAAGCCTTGGCGATGAAGGCTGTGTCTGTCTAGTTGGTGGTTACCTACGATAAATGGAAGTGCATTCTGGAAGGCTACCTGGTTTATGGGGAAGTTTGTTCCCGATGACTGTCTAGGAAAGTGCGGACGACAAAAAAACCAAAAAAAAAAAAAAAAATTCAAGGGCGCATCCAGAGTAGAAGATCAAAGTCCCGGAAAAAGATAGGAGCAGTGGACCTTCTTGTTCTAGCTCTTTCTTCTTGATCCCGGCGAGCTCGGTGTACAAGACCATTTACTTAAGTGAGGTTTGCCCAAGTCGTCGTCAAGTGAACGAGGCAGCGGGGTCACAAGGCAGCCGTCGCCAGCCAACCAGTAATCAACCAAAAGGAGCCTGAAACAGGCGGTAGAAACCCTCGCAGCCTGACTTGCCGAAATTAAATTCCCAGTATTGTAGATGACAAAAAGAGACCATTTTTTAAACAGAACAAGGACTCTAGTTCGGTACCTTCGATTTCCTTGAGACATCCTGCAGTGGTGCTTGATACCAGAGACGACACTCCTTGCCTTCCCATAACCACAGGTATGCTTCGACAAGGTAGAACTTAAGACACGACACAAGGATCATAACTGCCTAATTTACTCAAGCTATTGCTGTTTCTCTTTCTTAGTAAACATAGGTAGCCCTGTCAACCAGGACTGACAGATCTCTTATGTAGGTAGCTCTCTTAATTAATTGAACTTATGAGTATTGGATATCCGGACAAATCCCATGCAGCCTGGTATATATTCAGGACTAGACGCCGACTCGTTGGCCAGGACCTAGACAATTCTAAGAATGTTGCCACAACAGCTCTGGTAACACCTTCAAACTCCTATATCAGTTTGACGGTGGCAAATGTAAGGTACTGGATTGGATGAACTTCCAAGACTTTGACAGATCTATCTAATCTATCCAGTGGATCTAACCCCACCATCATGAACAACATCTTTTGGCGGGGTAGCTCTTCTCCTTACTAAGAGGACATACATTCCCAAGTCCCTCTGAACGACTCCTTGATCCTAAATCGATAAAGCTCCTTACAGAGCCTCCATCTACAGTCTAGTCAAAGAGTCAACACCCCTAACCTCCCTATTCATATAGAAAGTGTTCGCCATGCTCATCAAGGAATCCCATGCCGATGTTCAGACCAATGCCAATGGCGTTGACAGTTCCATGAGTGAGTATCAATGAAGATATCAATGCAAGCTCAAGACCATGAAAACTTACAACTGTCTTAGGAATATTTCTATTCCATCCGACTATCCCGGGATACCCTAATGCGTACGCCATACCTCAATTGTCTTCTCAACGAGGCTTGCTTGAGTCCTTATACTAAGAACTTTTCGTAGACGTTTCCCAGGAGTCGTTCTCTTCAGCGAGATCTATCAAGGCAAGACGCTCCATCAAGCCCCAATCTCATTGAGCACATACTGATATCTACCTAGTGACTGGGCCTGTCGCTCGATTTGCTCGCCAGATTGCCGGCCAGGGGTACATCGTTGCAGCACCAAGTAGCTATCACGACTTCACCGGGCCCGAGCCGCTCGCGTACGATGGACCGGGAACAGATCAAGGTAACGAGTGGAAGATCAAGAAGGCAAGCGTCTAGTCACCGCCCGAAGATATCGAGTCTAGAAAGCCTGACCTCCTTTCCTTAAACAGACACTCGAATCCTATGACGCAGACTCCTACAAGACAGTGGATTACCTCCTGAGCCTGCCGACCTGCACCGGCCTCATCGGCGCCACAGGAATGTGTCTCGGCGGCCACCTCGCCCTCCGCGCCAGCGTATGCAGAGCCCCTACCCCTTTCTTTAAGATTCCTACCATCCGACCCATCCCCTGACTAACGTAACCTCCCCAGCTCGACGCCCGCATCTCCGCAACAGTCTGCTACTTCGCGACAGACGTGCACTCGCGCACGCTAGGCCCCTACACCGCGGCCGACACCTCCGCGGCCGGGCCCTCCGGCTCCAAGCACACGATCGACCACCTGGGCGCGCTCAGGGGCGAGGTGGCCATGATCTTCGGCATCAAGGACACGCACGTGCCCGACGCCGGCCGCGACCTGATCCGCGCCAAGATGCGCGCCGCCGGCGTCGTCTTCAGCTGGCACGAGTTCGCGTGGGCGCAGCACGCCTTCATCCGCGACGAGCTGAGCAAGGGCCGCTACGACCCGGCCATCACAAAGGCGTGCTTCGAGGTTCTGCTCGAGCTGTTTGGCCGCACGCTCAAGGTCGACCTGGGCGCGCGGGAGGGCTTGCCGCCCGTGGAGCACGTCTGCTGAGCTGGCTGGAAGCCATGTGAGAGGACTGGGTAGCTGGGGGATAGACATGTCATTTTTATCACGACAATGGGAGGTATCTACTGCCAGAGCTTGATCAAAGTAGAAAAAATAGAATTTGTAGTCTATGATATCATGACTGACTGTGTCTATGTGTGTAGCCGTCTTGACTATCTCTAATATGCAAAGCAAATAACTCCATCATGACACAGATGTCATAGTAAGCTTCTGTGAGCTAGACCCGGACGGATCATATGTGTACCCTATGATACATGCAACAGCTATGCTGTAAATCCACCAAGATTTCCATCGCTCCTGAGCGATGACGACCATTTCCTCCTCAACGTTGTGGCCGTTAGTCATTATATACTAAGGAATAACCTACGTGCCAGGATACTGGCGCGTGGTGGAATAGCCTTGTTGTCCTGGCTGAGTCCTAGAGATGCTTTGTCCCCTGCTCCTCGATGTCGTGCTGGGAGTGGGTGCACTCTGAAGAGGATGGGGCGCCGCAGCTTGAATGGCTGCTAAGTTGTTGCTGCTTGATCCAGGGGGCGAGTATGTCCTGGACGGCGGGGGAAAGACGCTGTAGTTTTGCTGAGAAGAACCGCTGGCAGGATTACCCAGAGGCACCCCGGCAAAAGTCTGAGGCTGAGGCGCTATTCCGTTCTGCGACTCAACATCGAATGATCGGACGCGAGGGTTGTACTGGGGAGAGTTGTACTGACTCACGGACACTCCGGGCATGTTGTCGCCAAGCGGCATTGGAGGGAGACCTTCACCAGGCTTTCTTCGGCCGCGCTGACTCTGGGTCTTGGCAAGCAGTTCTTGGCGAACTGTTTCGATGTCATTCGATCTCTTGCGGTCGAGCGACTCCTCCCGCTCGTTCAAAGTATCATCATCGCGGTTGTAGCCATACTGATCGGCGACAGTTGAAGCGGCGTCCCGCATGTTAAGCTCTGTAACTGCCTGTTGTTCAGTCTTAGTCGGACTGCCCGAGGCGTCTTGAGTTGGCTTAGAAGGCACCATACGAGCCGCGTCCTTGTCCCGATCAGCCTTATCACGAGCCGCGGCAGCAATAGCATCAGAAACGGTAACGGAGTAAGAAGGGTTGGTGGGTCCGCCAAGTGGCTCGCCGCCACCGCCAGGACCATTGATAGGAATCTTTTTGAGAGCCAATGCCAGAGCACACATGAACTTGGAACGACGTGAAGCGCGAACTCCTTCGTTATGCCAATTGGACTTGTGCTTGATGGCAATCTTGAGAGTCATCTTGTCCAAGTCGTTGACGCTGCCAACACTGATGGCAATATCCGGCATGAAGTCGCGAGAGTTGTCAGAGTTGCGAACAAACTTCTCCATCTCCAGTCGGAGAAGCTCAATATCCTCGAAGGAAGTATCATAAGAGACGTTGACATCAATGACTTCCTTCATGGCCTTGCTGCGGGATACGTTCTCAATCCACAGATTGTTGAGGATGATGTTTGGAACCTATTCGTTCACATTAGACTTTGCCTGGCAGACAATTTACGGACATCACACACCTGAACAACTTGCATCTTATCAATGCGGGTGAAAACGGTATAAAGCAAAGAGATTCTCTCCACGATGAGTTGCTCCTTCTCAGGACCCACAATGTCGACTCGATCCCCGACATCGTACGGGTGCTTGACGAAGAGGAAGATACAAGAACCGAGGAACTCCTGGGTAGTGACTGCAAAGACGAATGAGAGAGACAGAAGAGCAGTACCAGCGGTGGCCAGGGTGGTGATGAAGCTGCTCTGGAAGAAGGCGACTGCAACATGATTAGTCATTGTATCCAGACCATTGAGCAAGGCGAGCACTTACGGAAAATGAAAACGACGAGCAACAAGACAAGGAAAAGCAGAACCGAGTCAAAGACCTGAAGTGCTTGGCCGATGTCCTTCATGCTATGTGCGATGGCTTTCCTCTCCTTGCCAATTTCGACCACCTTGCGAATCATCTCGTCCAAGCTGATATCTCCGTTCTGGTCCGAATCAATAGCCTCAAAGCATTCCTCAGCTTCTAGCTTGTGTGCTGGTCCAAGAACTTCAATAACGTCGTCGCAGGACAGTGAGTCCTTGCCCTCGACCACAAAGGACATCCAAATTCGTCGAGCCAGGGCCTCTGAGGTGCGTACCTTCTCCAGAGCCTCGACGACAATTGAGTGGGCGGAGTTGGGGTTGAAAACCTGCTTGCCCGTGATCTCAGAGGCAATATTTCCAAAGACAGATGTGACCTTATCACCAATTCGCGCAGCGTTGCCAATCAATCTCATTGGCGTGACGGACCCGGACTTCTTGTGGCCACGCTTGCCCGCTAACATCATCTCGATGCTATCATTGATGATGTAGTCCTCCTCGCTGAACTCGTCACAGTACATGGGAAACAATGTCCTCGAGGCATCATACAGCAGACCAAGCAGAAAGACTTCGTGCTTCGAGTCCTTGATCCTGTTCGCGAACGATCGCTGGTGGTAGGTGATGCTAATGAGTTGGACAATAAATTTCTCGCCGAGGAAAACAGCAGAAGAGGCGAAAAGAGCTCCTAGGATATTTGTGATGACTGAAATCCATTCAAACGAGGTGTTCTTGAAGAAGTTCTTGAATACCAGCCAGGAAATCAAGGCCCAGATGAATAGAGAGAGCGGAATCTCCAGGTTCTTGAGGACCGTCGCATACTTTCGAGTACCAGAACTAACGACGCCGCAGAAGAACATAAATACGCCGGGAAGCAGATGGGCGACTATCTTGGCGGCCCAAACACTCAGCCATGAGATCTCGATCCAAAGAAAGAGGTAGAACAGGCTCGGGCCCATGATGGGTTTGTCGTTGGCATCGGTAGCAGGTGTTCCATCGGAGTTCTTCAACTGTCCACCGACATGGATGTCATCCTTGTGGCCAGTGACGGGAAGCAGAACGAGAGGAATGGCGAGCAGAATGGCGACCGGAACGACGTAAACGAGGTAGCGAGTGATGACGGAGAAGCCAATGATCTTGTTGTATAGACGGCCCATCGCATTGAGGGACATGTCGTTGGAGCCCCAGCTGCCTTGTCGGCCCTTCTCCTTCAAGTCCTTGTGGACCTTGCGCCTGCCCGCAGGGCCTTTGTTGCTACGAGAGCGGAAGAAGCCTTTCTTCTCGCTCATGTCTTCGCCGGCCATGTCGTCGGGGAGAGCTTGGTTGGGCTTGCGGGCGCCTGTAGAGGAGCTGGAAGTGGTGACTTTGGTAAGGGGGATATCGCCGTCGGCATTGCCCTGGTACCCCTGGTTGTTGAGTGGCATGAAACCCATCCTGCCAGGTGACCTCGTGGGAGAACGTAAAGACATCGATTTGAATGGTGGCTCCCTCCAGGAGTCAGCCCTTGCGGCAGGGCTTTAAAGGGGCACGCAAAATTCGCGGGGTGGGTGACGATCGAAGGGTTTTCGCGGCGTGTAGGAATGTGGTGGGGGTCTCGATGTGCGCCGCGATGTCTGGGAGTGAAACGAGAGGGCTGTAAGGCGCGGTACAAAGTGATTGATGAGCGGATATCAAATCCTTCTCGAAGTTGGAATGCTGGAATGCAGAGTAAGGGTTGTATGGCAGCTCCTGGCTTTTCTAATTGAGGAGGAGACTTTGAAAGAAACTGGAGCGCACAATGAATGGGTGTGGCAACGATCGCACCGCAACAAAGACTCTCAGCGAGTGTTGGTGTTGTCCGTTACGAGCGTGAGTCTGGGTAGCGCGAACCTAAAGATTTTTAAACGGCCGGGTCCAGCGTGTGACGTTATGCTCTGAGTGGAGCAGCCGCCCACGACGTACGTAATTCGGGATGAGGACAGAAAACGACAGAAAGACTCAAGGAAAGGGGCGATATGATGCCGGTGAGTGTGATGTTGGGAGGAGGAGTTGGTGTTGAGGTTCGAAAGAAGATGGGAGAGAGGGGTTACGATGGATGGATGGATAGATGGAGGGGGCCAGAGAATAAGAGACAATCGTTATGGATGGGATCTCCCGATCTTTGTTGCTCCTTCCCTAGCTACCTACATACATAAAGTACATATCAAGGTACCCGGAGATTTGGCTTCCCAGCTCCAATCACTGCAAATCACCATCGCCAAACGAACAAGAGTACGTACTGTTCGTATGTCAATGGGCATGGAGGGAGGGATCGAGCGCGCCACCAGTGCAGTGCTCAGGGGCAGGCTGTGGAGACAGGGATACGTCGTGCATTCCAAGAGGTTGCTAAGAAAAACTCGGTAGTGGCCCAGGTGGGCCGTTGGCCTGCTCCACCAAACCAGCCAGACTGACGCTGCAGGATACCGGTACCTGGTAATGGCTTGTCGTCCTCATGTTCGATCTCGGCCCACCAGCAAGAGTCCACGGCTTGTGCAGTTCTTTCACTCACGCCGCCCTCAGGATCTTGGATCTTGATTCTCTCGGCTTAGGTACCTACCTCGCCAACCAATTGGCTAAAAAGTACCTACTGTAGGTAATCAAGGTGGACTACATATGTTATTCTTTCGAAATTCAGGGGTCCTCATCGTGCAATTCCTCATCCACCAGCCGAGACTTGGGCGCCAGAACAGCGCCAGAAGAGCATTGGCAGGGCGGGAGGCGTCCGCCGCCAGGGGACCGAGGGGACTTACTATGCAGTAATTCTCAAACCGCGCTGGGCCTTCCCGGCATCCTGTTTCATCTTGGCCGACCCCTGGCAGATCTGGGCTTAATTGGCCGTCATATCACCACACCTCTCGCGCTACCCTCCTCGCTAATGCTGCCAGTCGTCAGCGGCACCGCGTCGCTAACTTCTAACTGCTCCAGCTGCCCCCAGCATTCGTGACCCTGGATTTTGAAATAACGATGTTCGCGCCTCCAAACCACCGTCGCGTCTCTAATTCCAAGCTTTCAGCCGCGCCTGCGGAGCTGCACATCTTCTTCAGACCGACAGATAGCTGGAACAGGGCGATGCATGCTGACAAAAGGCCTTGAACGGCGGCCACAGAGATCATGCTCTGAAACAATGACAGAATGCCCACAACTATTAGAGATCTACAATGCCAGGACCGCTCTACACTTGGTCTGGATGTCCATCCTGAATAAGTGTGAACCAAGGCGTAACCGACACTGAGTTGACACATCGGGCCGCCAACCACCAGCCCACGTCATATTGTACATGTAGCATCTCATCGCCAGATCAGATCGCGTGGAAATCGACTGGCGTGTGGCAGTGCTGGCTGGCTCTGGGATGTTCCGCCATCCCGTCTGCAATTCCAGAGAGCCGGGTAATGGACCATGAGTTCATAAATTGCGCTCGGCGGGGAAGAGGCCAGCAAAACCTGGAAGCAGGGAATCAATCATATGAAAAAGGGTCCAGCACCCCAACCAACCACACTACCTATAACATATCATGCTTCGCCTTACCTTAGCATATCATGTCAACTAATGAGCAGAAACGTCCCGTGAAATCATGGTGGGCGCCCTCGCTGGAGCTGCTACCTCGGCGCTGGTTCCCGGCAGAGGCGATCGTGCTGCCCGCCATCGCGCTCCAGCTCAGATCGATACTACTTTGAAAATAGCCAAGCCCACAGGATCGCCGGCCGCGTATCTGCAACAGATCCCACACCTTGCCCCATACCGCGCGACCGGTTGGTCGTCGCCTGTGGGGTTGCCCACGAGAAAGTGGACAGCTGCCCTCCTGACTCAGTCCTAGTCCTCCTCAGGCAGAGGGATGAACTGAGAATATGGCCAGTACAGCAAGTCTTGCGAGATCCACGAGCATGGCTGCGCGTGCGATGAACGAGGATTTGCATAGCTCCACCAGCATCAAAAAGTCGGTCACCTCTCCCCCGCCCTTGCGATCATCCATGCCTTGCATGCCATCCCCATCAATTGCCTTGCCAGGGCGAGTATCATGTGTTTTATCGCACTCCTCCGCCAGGGTAATTAACGTTATTTCTTGAAGGGTGACGATACTCGTTGAGAGTGGTAATACTCTTTAAGCTCTCGAATATTCTTTCTATGGCTACGGGTCTATCAACTTCTACAACGGTAGTAACCCCTTATTGAGGAGGTAGTGATACCCTTTCCGGACGAACATTTATTACCCTGGCGGAGGAGTAAAAAGAGTAAGAAAAAGGCATCATTTGAGATGTCGTGAAAAGACAGAAGCTAGTATACAAAAGAGGTTGGCTGAAAACCCCAAGGACAAAAGTGCCAAAAAAGAAGCTCTCAACCCAGGTCTCAAGCGTGACAAGCTTGCATATACTGGCCACCATACAGTATTACTACAAGAGAATCTGATATCGGATATTGTTCTGGGACCTTTTCGGTATCCAGAAAGGTGGCTTCGATGTCAGCCGCCTGCAACACCATTTGCGGAACCAAGGTTGGACATTAGCCCTTGACACCCTCCATCGGCTCGGTTTCTATGAAGAGTAAATGCTTCTGAGAGCTTCACGCCAATAAGACGTGAATTTCAACGCTTATTTCGCTTCCTCGAATAATTTAGTACGATAGAGTGGGAAACTAGTTGCTGTCATGAGGATTCTGTGCCATGTTCATTGTCGTAGTGTGTTGAACTAAGGTCGTCCGAGGCTTCCGTCCCCATAATTGCCTTACCCATTTCTATCAAGATGCATAGTGATCATCATAAATAGTGAACTTTGCTTCCCTGATTGACTGAGAATATTAACGGGGTTTCAAAGGATTGAGATCCTGAACACGAAGGCTCTCAGACCAGTGAGATGAAGTCTTCTGGTTACAGTGATCGCGCAGTAATGTCTTTCCGGGCTCAATATGACAGTTTAGGTCCAGTTGAATTGATCACACTATCATCTTTTCGACTAATTGTCCAACTCCCATTGAGCAGATCTCCATACAGTTTCCACAAACGAATTGGGCTGAATGGAAACTCATGAACAGACAGTCATACCAGTTGAAGTCGGTTTGCAGTCCCAGGTGTCAACTCAATCTACTGTCGAGATTAACTTGACAGCCCTGATATCTTATGGAAATCATCTCGGAGAACTATCGTAGAGAGGTTCTGAGACCGTCTTCTGGCATTTTTACGTTGTTGTGTTAAGCAATGAATTGTCGCTTCTCCAGATCTTCGACTGTTAGCTGACACGCCAGACGTACGTCGAAGCAGCATTGCCGATGCTAATGTCATTAAAGCTTAGGTAGTAGGGATAGATATTCTAGGCAGTCAAGGATGACGGTGCCATGATCAACAGGAAAGATCTTGACTACCAAAAAAGCCGTAGTTCGGTCACTGGTTTCATAGCTGGTCTGAACGGCAGCTACTGCCTACCTATGGAACCGACTTAGCTACTTGCCTTTTATGTCGCCATCATTAGACCTAGTTGCTCCCCACGAACACGACCAGCACGTTGTTGCCATCGGTCAAGAAACAGACCATAGTAAGACCGAAACCGCGACAAGATTCGCCGTCGTAATAAGCGACTCAGCAGGGCTCAGGTCCAGCGTCCTTATTTACCACCAAGATACTTTGATTTGATAGTGCGTATCTTGTGCATGTTGAACAACCACCTATCATGAAACAAATACCTACAACACGGATTTGACCCCGCAGGTGAAATTGGTTCGAGTTTGCGACACTCCAAACTCTTGTCTGATTCGTTAAAGTATGTCTTCTCTTGATTCGTCCTCTGACAATAGGGCTCGAGACAGGACTCAGCCTCGAGGCAACAGCGAAGACGCCGATCCAGTTGCAGCAACTAGCAACATTAAGTGAGATCAACAAATACGAATCGTGTTTATCAAATCAGGATGGCCTTGGGAACGTCAAGCAAAATGGATAAGTCCTTCGTCCCGACCGACACATTTGGCCATCGCTATGCAAGGGAAGAAATCCTCCGGAATAACTTAGGGTCTATATTGCCGCAGCGGGATATTTATATCAGGGTATATCAGTGTTGTTTCCACATCATGTCAGTCAGCGAGTACAGAATCTCGCAGGGGCAAGAGTTTCGTTCATTATCGAGGCATGGGTGTTGATATGGTTATTTATGTTCTTTGACTAGGCTACCCACGATCACGGGATTCAAGTGCACCTCCCTAGGCAGTTGACTGATGAAGAGAGAGAAAGCGTCTTTACGGCTTTTGAAGAATATGATGAACGCCAAGCTGAGATATATGAGGAGCACATCCTTCTCCCTGGTCGAGCTTCAAAGGAACCATCGGCTGACGATCTGACCCTTAAGGTAGGTATTGCTCCGAGTCTGCCTCAGCACGACGACAAATTGATTTCTAAAAGGGCAAGCCAAGGTCGCAGTAAAACGACTGAATAGAGATGTCTCGTTCAAGCAATTCACCAGGGAATACAACGCCCTGCGGCGGATATCGTCCCTCAATCATGAGAATATCGTGCAAATACTCTGTGCATTTCGAGTGGAGGACGGACCACAAGAATACTTCAACTTCGGGTTTCCCTTGGCACCTGGGAATCTGAAGAAGCTGTTCAGAGGAGATATCGACAAGAATCCTCTGAATTTGGATTTGGAGTTGTTGTGGACTCAGTTTCAGGGACTTGCTAGTGCACTTACTTTCCTCCACGAGACTTTACAGACCGTACACAGAGACATCAAGCCTTCCAACATCCTCATGTATCCGGCTGATGACAGAAGAAGCTTATTGCTTAAAATCACCGACTTTGGTCTTGCGGTTGACTTAAGGAACGCGATAACATGGGAGGCAGGCAGTAAGGAATCGCGATCAGCTTGGTTCCACGATGCGCCAGACTTCCGATCTTCATATGTTGGATCTGCAAATTATGGTATGCCGGCCATAATCAACGAGTCAGCAAAACCAGGAACAAAATTGCCATCAAGTTCTGAACTTCTTTCCAACGATATCTGGAAGCTGGGGTGTGTTTTTCTCGAGTTGGAAGCCTTCCTTGTAAGAGGAGGTCCCGCTGGAGTATGGCAGCTGAGAGCGCAGGTAACTACAAAGGCTACCATTGACGGAATGACAGTTGAAACAGATTATTTTGATGACTCCCGTTTTGACGATGGAGAAAGAGTTAAGCCAGAAGTGATTGACTGGATCAAGAGGCTTTCCGTCGAAAACAATCTTGCTTCCCAGCTGGAGCCAGTCTTTATCACGATGCTAGCTGGCCATGCTAACAGGCCAACAGCTAGAGACGTAACAGTGGCCCTTCTTGCAGTCAGTAATATTCTTCTGTATCATTGGTAATGCCTGACGATTTGTTATAGACCGGACTGAGTAACGCAACACGATTTTTTGACGGGATTCGCGAAGTCGAAGTATCGCGGTATGATCCAAAATGGTCCTGGCTAAGCTTTGATACTCTAAGGATATTTATCGAGGGCAAAGTTGGCCACCGGATATACTGGTGGCCGTTTCCTTCAGTTCAGTATCACCGGAATCCTGGTGAGCTCAAGATTTCCTGGAAGGTATGTCCCCCCTCAACAACGGCGAAAGGCAGCTAACTCATCGATTATGTAGGCTGGAGCCTCTAAGTTGTCACTGGTGGTGACTTCGGAAGATGGTCTTGCATACCTGAAGTCCTGCACACCTCTGGGGAATGGTGCTGCACCATTGCTTCCCGTCCACAACAATCCCGTCATCAATACTGCCGTGCGTCCTAGCACGACTTCGCACGCAGGAAATCACCAGTCCCCAACATCGCATCCTTCCGGCCAACCGGTCAGCCAGATACATTCGCAACCATCCGGATCAATAGCTGTACCGACTCATCAACCAAGCAACAGTGCCGGCCCAGTTATGGACCTGTTCCTGTGCGTGGATCAACGCTGGTCGGATCCTCCTAAAGCTACCCTTCGGTCCATCCAGAAAGTCAACTCCTTCGCTGATGACGAAGAATTCTACAAGTCAGTCAAGAAAAACCTCAGAGACGTCGAAGGGGGACTCCTTGAGAATGCCACATCCTGGAAGTCATGTCGAGATTTTGAGTTCATCCAGGTAAGATCTTCCTGCATTCCATCAGCCTCACCAAAGCATCAGATACATTGTACGAGTCTCATCTTTCTCCTTTTAGTTCTTTGTTGTCCGTGACAATACCGATCATATCGACCCCCATGCCGTAATGGAAATACCCATACCACTTCTAGGGTACCAACACAATCTCCCCAAGCCCCAGCACGTTCACATGAAGTTGGTTGCAATACACATCGTGGAAGGTATCATGCACCCAGAATTGGGTCGTGGAGTACACACCATACTGGACCTAGTCCCCAAAAAAGAGATTCCTCCCGAATTGGTCAAGACAATGGGTAAGGAGGGTTGGGGTTTGCGTCCAAGATATTATTTTACTATTTGGAAGATCGTGTTGTGCATCGGAATTGTCGAGTTTCTCGGCTTACTGTTCGTTATGGTTTGGCTAATCAAAGTGAACCCTACGGACTTGCAAAATGCAACTGTCCCAGTCACACTCTTCACGGCACTAGTCGCCATAGGTCTGGGATTTTTACAGCAACATATAGCATGATGTACTATACTTTAAGTAGGTAGCTGAGATCTAGACTACGCAGAGTGATTGCTCTGTAAATTGCAACTACAGCTGGTTGTAGATCCCGCATGAGCAGGAAATGAATCACACAGCGGAATAAAAGCACCAGGAAAGAGCCTATGGAGGACTCGCTACTACAGCTGGTCTCATAATAACGAGAATTAAGATACTCTGGTAGAGGATTACACGGTGATGGCACGCTGCCATTATAGCGTTACGAAGTAGACGAAGAGAAGCCCGAGAGCAAAAGTGGGAGAAAAGTTCATGAATATTCCATTATTTGACGGAACCAATGGGTATCATATACCGCGCTTGCCCTGCTAACTTACACGTTCATCGATGAGATACTTTTATCTCAACGAATGGTCTCCGGGAAGCACCCACGTCTAAAAAAGTCGTCTAAGAAGTTGATCGAACATATTTACACAAACCTCTTCCATCTACCGTATATCTTCCGGTCGTTTGACATTAATGCTTTGCATTATGTTTCTCCTGATAGCGGCGAGTTCCTCGTCCTTCTTCTTTAGGACATCCAGAACATTCCTGAATTTCTGCTGCCAGTGCGCGGCAGACTCGTCCATTGGCACGGTCCCGTCGTCGGCACCCAGGTTGATCGACTCCTCATCCGTATCGGGCCTCTTCCACCGGTCGTGCCGGAGCGTCTCGCGCATGCTGAACTGGCCGCGGATGTCGCCGAGCCGCAGCTCCCACCGGCACATGTAGTGCGTCTCCTCGGCGGTCTCCTGCAGGCGGTAGCACTGCAGCCTGGTCGTCGTCTTCATAATGGTACCGCCGGTCAGCGCTGCGATGTTGATGAGGAACGTCTCGCGTGTCGACGCCTTCCTCATAACGTTCTCTAGGACCTGCGCTACGATGGCGGCCGCTTCATCCACGCTGCAGGGTGGTATTCGGTTGTTTTTCGAGTCGTACCAGTCCGCGCTCACGATCTCATATATGAATAAGCTCTCGACCTCGTCCATATTTGTACGGTCGTTGGGATTTTGGAAATGTAGACCGGGCTGGCTCGTATCGTCGGATGGTCCGAGTCCAGTGAACGGGTCCGCTGCATCGACTGCAGGTTGACCGAACATGTCCATGGAAGAGTAATCTACATATGTTGTCGAGGACTGTTCCATGCCCATATTGATAGTTGTTGGAGTTGCCTGGCCGTTCACCATTACGACGGGGGGAGGAGTGGCAAGTCGTACCTCGCCGCCGATCCGTTGCGGCACCTGCAGAGACAGTCTGCTTCTCGGCGGCCTTGGGTCATGAGGTTGCTGAGCCGCTTCTGTCTGAACTAGTCCCATATTTGGTGTTGGTGCCGGGCATGTCTGCGGCGAAGCAGCGATCGCTGAAGTCGGTGTCATCATGTTCGAAGGCATCCCAACAGGGAGGGGTGGTGTTTGTTTGAAGGTGGTTGGGCTATCCGATGGAAAAGCAGATAATGATCCATCATTCGAGCTGCGATTAATGGGCGGCCGCCCCCGGGTCTTGCCAGTGCCTCCAGGGCCACCACTCCGCCAGGCAGACGAAACGACTTTGGCGCCATGCCGTCTACCCATTTTCGGCTTTTGTGGTGTTATCGCAGACTTGGGCTCAGTAGGATCTGTCCAGAAGGCATTCCTGGTCGATGGGGTAATTGCGGATTGTGGGTAGGCAGTAAGAGGAGTCTGAGAAATATCTTGTCCTGTCCAGGACGTTGCCGCTTGCTGAGCTGCTCCACTGTTAAGTCTCAGAAAGCCGTCTGTGAAGAAGGAAGTTCGATTGTCCGGATGCGCCGACCATAGGTCGAGCTGTTCAACACCACCTCTGGTGAAGTCATTGGTGGTCATGGGTGACTCGAGCCGTGGTCTTTGAGACGGCGACTTGTTCGCCTCATCTTCATCGGGTCTTTTCCTTCCTCTTCGAGGTCTGATCTGAGGGAGGAGGGCTCGCAAAGCCATGTCGTCCTCTGCGGCGACTCCATCGCGGCCAAGCTCGTTCACTGGGTTAGGATCTGTGGGCACTTGAGTCCAGTATGGATGAGCGTTATTCAGTAGGTATTCGAAGAAAGCATCTACGTGCATAGAATGCATCCATCGCTGAGGGACTGTTAGTCATCACCGAAGGCCCGGATACAATGCACAGATGGGAAGGGAGTTATAGTACCTTTAAGCGGACGGCGTATTGCTGAATCTTCTGCGAGCTCTGCCCCTTGTCTTGATCCGGCGGCTCCACCCCTAATCTCAGTGCAAGCTCGGCCCATGTCTTGATCTCCTTGCTCTCGAATCTCCGAACAAGGTCGAATAATGTGAAGGTACTGAAGCTCTTGCCGCCACTCTTTGGCGGTGTCCGAAAGGCTTCTCTTAAAGCAGCCGTGTCAGTGTCGAGAGGGACAGCTGGATTGCAGTAGAAAATGAAGCTGACATAGGCCTCCTCGATAGTATCTGCAGAGACGTTTCGGTCTGGCAAAATCGGTCGCACGCCGAGTGATCGCGGAGCAGGATGCCTTATCGATGTTGGCGATGCGGTAAGCATGCCATTACCCGGCGGTCGCTGCATCATGATAAAGCAGATCCCCGATTCAACCAGCGCAGGGCTGGATGGTCATGGAAAGGGATGACCAGGAAGGATCGTGCTTATTAAGATGAGTGCACGTGAAAGTCACGATGCATCTTCATTCATGATTGAAAATTCTGCATTGGCGGCGCATTGACAACAAGTCTCTTCAGATGCGATCTCAGCAGGAAACGGGAGATCCACAAACGAGTGGAAGATCTGCCGGGGCCAAGGAGCGCTGGGGCGTTTTGTATAAACACGCCGGCGGTGGATTTTGCGCAGGAATCGTCTGATGTGCTGAGATGGATATGGTTGAGGCGAAGCCAGTGGGATGACTGCGACCTGTCAGACCAGCTTCTTCGAATCTCGATACTAATGCAGGGCCCAAAGTCACATCGCAGACAGACGAGGCCAGAAGCCACGTACTGTACAGAAATCCGACAGGCCGTACGCAGGGAAGTCGAGTCGCCAATAGGCGCGAAGGAATAAGTGAGGAGTGCGAGATGTTACTTTGTGCCAGTCGCGAGGGAGGCTGGTTGATGAAGGAATCCTTCTGCCTTCCGCATCCGCATCCACATCCACATCCACACAAGGCGGCCCTGCCTCGTCGTCAAACCTGTCGCTTGTCGCGTAGAAGGGCGTATGCTGATTTGACAGACAGCGCTGGAAGCTGCCGAACAGTCGCGCATCCAATGTATGTACGGCTCTTCACCATGGGAGATCCAATGTTCAGCCCAGCCACCTCCACCGTAATCTGGGGTGCTACCCTACGGCGGTACTAGCAAGCCTTTGGTGCTAATAATAGGAACGTAGCGCGGGCTGTGTCCGCATCCTTGCCTCGAATCACTGCGCTCTGGGCCACTGGGGCCTGTTGCCGGCTTCCCAAAGCTTTGGACCCCACCGGCGCAGCAGCTCCCACTCTCCAGGTCCCGTGGTCCCGTGCAAAGTCACGGCGCTTCGAATCCCGCCTTTCACATGCTTGCTTCGTTGTGCCAGTAACCATCCGCATTACTGTACAATGAAGTAGCAGTGGGCAACTAGTTAGTTACCCCAGATACCTTCGGGTGAGCTTCAATTTCGGTACTGCGATCAGAGAGGAGTGCGCTAGGTAGATGATAAACAAGTAGGAGCACCACCAGGGGCGTGTTGCCGAAATGAAATGAGTTACATGTCTGCATGTGTAACCGTTGGACGTGCCGGCTCTGTCATGAATTAGGTCTGGTCTGCATCAGCATCAGCATGAGATGGATACGCAGATCACTGTAATGTTACACTTGGGTTCATTGTAGTGAGAAGTGGCGCAGAATAGCTTACTTCTTTAGGGTCTGTGCCGTAGACGGCGTATCGCGTTTATTCGATTCAAAGTCGTGGAGAGAACCCGGGTCTATTTCATACAACTCAGAGAATCTCATACAAAATGGAAATATTGGGTGGTGTTTTGTAGCTCTTCGTTCCTCGCATGAACTGTCGAAATGTCAAGTTCCTCCGGAGCCAATCGGGGTCGGGCGCTATGTTGCGCTATGCAGGTGCTGCACGTACGGCATTGATCGGGTCTCCCACACAGCGGGGGGCCCTAATGGAATTCAGTTGCCGGACCTCGGCTTCACGTTAACCTTTGGAGCAGTCAAGGGCGCATGAGAGCCGGGCCATAAAGACCAACTCCCGATGACTTCATCCCTTTCTTTGGTGATGCCAATTTTCTCGAGTTTTGCACTCAGTCCGTTCCTTGACACCGTATTGACCCTGTAACTGCAATCATGTCGCACTCCAAGCCCGTGATACCCCAAAACGACAATGTCGCCCACGCGCTTGCCGGCGCTGGTGGCGGCATCCTGTCCATGGTTCTGACGTATGCGGCTCTTGACCATATCCAACCTTTTTTGACGAACAATACAACTTACACAATGCAACAGATACCCGCTCATCACACTATCGACTCGTGCCCAGGTCGAGTCCAAGCGCGCTGACAGCGCCTTCCTCAAGGCGGTGCAGGCCATCGTCGCGCGCGAGGGCGTCTCGGGCCTCTACGCCGGCCTGGACAGCGCGCTGTTCGGCATCTCGGTGACCAACTTCGTCTACTACTACTGGTACGAGTGGACGCGCGCCTTCTTCGAGAAGGCGGCGGAGAAGGCCGGCCGCGCCAGCAAGAAGCTGACCACGGTCGAGAGCATGATCGCCGGCGCCATCGCCGGGTCCGCCACCGTCATCCTGACCAACCCCATCTGGGTCATCAACACGCGCATGACCACCCGCAAGCACAAGGCCGAGGCCGAGGAGAAGGAGTCGCTGCCCGGCGCGCCCTCCACGCCCGTCAAGCGGCCCTCCACCGTGAGCACCCTGCTCGCTCTCCTGAAGAACGAGGGCCCGCAGGCGCTGTTCTCCGGCGTTGTGCCCGCCCTGGTGCTGGTCATCAACCCCATCCTGCAGTACACGCTGTTCGAGCAGATGAAGAACGCCGTTGAGAAGCGGCGAAGGATCACGCCGACGGTGGCCTTTTTCCTTGGCGCGCTCGGCAAGCTGTTCGCCACCAGCGTGACGTATCCGTACATCACCGTCAAGAGCCAGATGCATGTCGCTGGCAACGGCGAGAAGGAGGGAATGTCGCAGGCAATCAAGAGAGTCGTCAAAGAGGAGGGCTACGCCGGTCTCTATAAGGGTAAGTTGTTCCTAAACCATTTCCAGTCCTCTGATCACGGCTGATTTTGTTGTAGGTATTGGCCCCAAGGTCACACAGAGTGTCTTGACAGCAGCGTTCCTTTTTGCTTTCAAGGATGTTCTCTATGAGCAGACCATCAAGCTGAGGGGCTCCCGCGCGCTCAAGGCGTAGGTTATCGCTTGGGAAACTAAGGCCATAAGCCGACCAAGAGACACTTGGGCAGAAAACGTCGCCCTGACGTTATGTATTCTATGTGCGAAATGCGAGGAGATCTTGTTGAAATACTCGTGGTGGTAGCCTCGGATGAGACCGTGGACTGGAGGTAAGGAATCTTGTGACTTGATCAGACTGCAAAGAGGATTGCATGTTAGAGGTGACAGGTTGAATACCGACGAACCATTACTTTTTGAAGCGAAACAATGATGCTGTGTGAGCATATGGAGGAGCAGGCGGCAATGTCTAAGATATCAACAAGAGTAGCAAGTCATGGGAAATAAGTACAATACTATTCCACATTACCGTCTATTCAGCTCGAATATCACTGAAGCTACCTGAACTGTACTCTGTCTGACCGAACTAAGTTATCATCAAGCATTATGTCGTACGAGTGATCTTCGGCACTATCCACCACTCATGATAACACTTGCCTGGGGTCGGTATGTCGACCTTGGCCTTCACATTCTCATCTCCCGGCCCATTGACTGTCAACCCTTTCAATGTTGATACGGCAATCCCTGCGAAGATCACTGATTTGAGACAATCCTTCGTACCTGCCAGCCAGCGGCTATGTGTGTTCGCTGTGAAGGCCTCCTTCTCCCCAAATTTCGCGAGAACTTCATATCCTTTTTTGGCGCCAGCGATCGCCTTTTCCGCATAGTCGAGAAGAGCTGATGTTGGGATCTCCGATTGGTTGGTTGCTCTGGCAAAGGCCTGGAATGAAGGGAGCTCTGGAAGCCCAATCAGGGAAAATGGCTTCATTCGGATTTCGTAGCGCAGCTCGTCCGTGCTGTAAGGACGAGGTGGGGGAACGACTAGATTCAGTCGGTGTAGCACGTTGTAGATGTTGGATAGTGCATCTGCCAATTCCCAAGTGACAGCTGCATCTAACATGGTAGTTCTGAGGAAGGACAGTGACCTCGTGAATTGTGCTTCCTGGGCCGCTGTGAACGTGTGTGGCCTGGCGCGATGTTCATTAAGGCTCCGGACTGTAAAAGCCTTGATTCTCTCGACGTGCTGTGCTCGGGTCTTTGCTAGGTAGCTGAGATACCAGTACATGCCGGCTAGCTCGTCCATCTGGTACACCTCGAGCTCGAAACCTAGTTGGACAATCCATTCCATGAGCCGCAATTTGTAAAGATATGCCCAAGATGATAGGGGTAATGAGTAAGCGGGTTCGGACCCAGAGCCTAACGTCTCGGGCACCATAGGTTTCTCCTCCAACTGGACTTGGAGGAGCTGATCGATTTCCTCGGCATCAATCTGCACGGTCTCCCAATCCTGGATTGAATGGCAAAGGGTTCGACGGACTCTGCACCGGTTTTGACAAAAGGCCCGGAAAATGTCGAGGTACGACTGTGCTGCTCTCTGTCTGAAGATCTCCATTTGATGCGCTATCGCGAATCGGGGATCGTGAATAGCTTCTACATTATCGTTTGCTGGATCCAGCAGTCGGCTACATGGAAGGACGACGATAGAGAGGTCGTCATCAAATACCTGACGAATGCTTAGAGAGCCTAACAACACCATGTCTTTGAACAGGTAATTCTGTAGCAGCGTCCGGATATACACCAAAGGCTGTGGCTTCTTGGCTTGGAATGACAGGACAAAATTCTGAACAAATGTTTAGCCGGGATCGGTCAGGATTAAGATTTGAACATACAAGAAGACTCTGAGAGTCTGAGTACTTGAGGACATCCGTCACTTCTATGCCATCGACGAAGAGTCTCTTGAAATGTCCGTACGTATCCTCAAAACTCAGCTGCACGATAGGTCGCGGAGGCATTGTGCTAGCAAGCCGACGTTGAATTTTGGTACTAAAAGCCTCTGGCACCGGCACGCCTAGTGAATGAGACTGGCGTATAGGTTCGAGAATCGCTTTCATCTGTATCCAAGGTGTCTTCAGAGACTCTGGTTGACTCCGAAGCTCAGAGATTTCAATCGCTCTAAGAAACGCATATCTCAGCTCTAGTCGGAAATCCAGAGCTTGCGCCATCTCATCTGATATCTGGTGACTGATATTATGCACGAGTGCTCGAGCGTCCTGTATTATATCACGTATGTCTTCTCTGTCAATATTATCCAGTAGTGACCGGTGATACGTGTTGGTGACGAAGTCTTCTTCCTAGGTAAAAATGAGTATAGTGTATGAAACCACTGGGCATGGGATATTACCTCGTAGTAATGCTCGAATTTGATACGCTCGTTGACGTACCAGCATGCCTTGAGCAGACCTAAGCAGTAGGCGCGCAGTACCGAATGCATAGGAGACATCCCTGCCTGAAGTTGGCGGTCTCTTATGAACTGAGCATCTCGTATAGATGAGGGTGCTGGATTTAAGATCGCATCCACGTATACATTGCTGAATACTGTCTGTGAGAGCGGGTATCCCAAATGCCAAGCCATCTGTAAATTGATTAGATATTAATGAAGCAATTGTGTAGAACTGTGCTGACCTCGTGGCATAAGAGCTGGTCAATGATCCCAAGGACCTCCTTCGGAAGTAGCGGCCGGGACGTGTCGTAGTCCTCGTCAAGAGACTCTCCAGGCTCGAGACAGCCACTATCCATCTTCGAGTCCATGATCTAGGAGTCAGGAGTGTCAACAATAATCATAATTAGCACTTTTATGGATGCAACGCACCTCCAAAGCCCCAACGGACTCAAAGAGCGTGAAGTAGCCATCCTTGATCAGCTCACCAGGCTCCAAGGCTAGCGCAAGGGTCAGTCATTTATCATAGGTCAAAAGTGGTCACGATGAGACAGCACATACTCTTTGCAGCTGTGACAAACTTGTCTGTGATATCTATTGATATCACCCCTTCGCTTGTGATCTTGGGCGCCGGAGGAGGTGTGTCGTCTAAGTAGGGATCTTGGTTGATTGAGAGCCCTGAGAGCTCTTGTGAACGCTTAGCAAGCAGCCTTGATAAAATAGCTTCCTGGGTTACTCACCTTTGGAGACCAAAGCTTCATTAGGTATCATGATTCTTGACAGTCGCAATTACTCCTAGGAATTTCTGCGACGTCTGGGCCATGAAAATGGTCTGAGAGGCGATGCTGATTTATGTTGGGCCTTGGGGTGCTAATATTTTGATGGTGACTTTAAGCGACCAACTGGGCGGATCCACGGAAGACCAAAAAGTAAGTGGCCGACCACATCAACAGCACTTGAAACAACCCAACATGTCACCAATCTGGTCGCATTTACTACATTGAACTGAAATTGATCCTGAATCGCCTTGCTGAAATTGGCTCCCATTCTGTAAATTATAGTTCCAAAAGTAACTTGTACTGACGATCGATGTAAGGACGAACGGAAGCTAGTGGTGCATAGGCGGGTAAGGTAGGTAGTGGCACAGCTATGTCGATATACCAAATGTTACGAGGCAGCAACTTCCGATACCACTGTCATTCATGATATGAGATGAGGCAGTATCAGTCTATGTCAATTGATACGATGGTGTATGATACAGCTATACAGAGGGCAATTCGGTGCCCATCTTCACATCTCCTCCCAAGGTCTACACATCCGCTGATGAGCCCTATCGCAGTCCTAATCGTCTAACCCCCCTTCAGTGCCGCTGATTCATGCCAGTTTATGACGAGCCAGAAGAAGCGTGCTCGGTAGCCGCCGCCTGGTTAGCCTCCGCGAGGTTCTTTGCGTCACCTTGCTTTCCGCCCTGTGAGGTATATTCCATCAGCCTACAGTCCACCCACTGGGTTTCGTCGTGCCAAACTCACCTGCCACTTCGAGAATCGGAGATCCATCTCGCCTCGTCGCTCAGCTACGAGTCTCTTGTCGTCCTTCAGGCTTCGGCGCACAACGCGGCCGGCGATGGCCAGGTAGCGGTTGTAGCTGTGATCAATTGTCAGTCGAAGTTGTCTTCGTTGATTCGGTCTCGCAGCGCATCGCCAGATCTAGGACCAATCCGGAGATAAAACAGCTGCGAAACATCAATTGACTCACGTAATGCCTGCGGCTTTCCACGCGAACGTCATTTTGTCGGATTGTGTGGACTTTGAAGTGTTGTTTGATCGAGATGGAGAGCCAAAGCTTGAAGACCGGGAAGAAAACGGCTCGGCACAGAATTAACCGCTCGTCGGCCAATCATGCGTAGGATCACGTGACGCAAATCTTCCCCTTGAGTCCATAGATTTTGGCAACGAACTCATGGATAAAGAAAGTTAGCATAGGAGAGTCTAATTTGATTAATACAGGTAAATAGATGGTGAGGGTTCACATGAAGCATAGTGACTTCACAAGTCATTTCAAAACAATGTTGTGGGAGTCTAGAAAAGTTGCTATATTCACAGGGTTCAACTCTACATCGGCTTCAATTGTTGATACATTTTGCACCCCAACCACGCAGTCTATACCTTGAGTCCGAGATCCTCGGCATATGGAAGCACAAAAAGATCGCCTACAGCTGCTACGGTTGCCTTGCCCTCCAGAAGTCCCTTTGCCGCCTGAGACAAACATTAGCTTCTTGCGTGACCTTATCACTAATAGGAGTACTTACAGCCTTCAGCTTCTCAGCGGTCACGGACTCGTAGCTCTTCAGAGCATTCGCGACCTGGAATGTGTTGTTTCCATGGATGATGCGAGTTCCAGCAGCAACCAACCCAGTGCCGCTAAGCTCGTTGGCGGAGAGCAGGTCAAACTTGGCCTTGGCAATAGCCTTAGTAAGATCTTCCTTGCTGACCGGGCTTTCAGCGACGCTCTTGAGCGCCTTAACTGCCTCTTCTGCGGCTGTTCGGACCTGAGCAGCAGGGCCGCTGATCTGGATAGCAAGCAGACCGGCATCAGTGTAGCCGAAATTGCTGCTGGAGATTGAGGCGCCCGGTGCAGCTGCAGCAGCCTTGGAAAGCAAGGTGAAGCCTGGCGACCACTTGATGGTGGATTGGCCACCTAGAAGAGCGTTGAGGACTGCAGCTTCAGGCTTGTCGGATGCAAGCGTGTAACCAGGGAAAGCAATCACCAACGCGCTCTTGCTTCCAGACTGAGGTGTGCGCTGCTCACCACCATAGTATTTGGTGGCCGCAGTATGCAGCTGAAGCTGGCTTGAAGAGGATGAAGGAACACCCTTAAAGAAAGGCTCGATCCACTTTGCTGCCGTAGACTGGCTGACACCATCTGCCACAACCGCAATGTTCGGCTTCGTGTAGGCAGCTCCTGCAAACGCAGCGACCGAGTGCTCGTTCAAGTAGGCCCCTAGAGGAGTCGAGGTGATGGGGTAGATGGATGATCCGAGGCCAGAATGGAAGGCAGTCGCATGGGCGGAATCAAGGGCCAGAGCAACAGCATCGCTCGCAAGCTTGGCCTGCTTCAGGTGCAGAACTCTCTCGACCTCCTCGTGGAATTCGTAGGCTACAGAAAATTGATTAGTGCCTCCCTTCCCCCAAGTCATGACGTTGTAACCCACTTGTGTACTTGGTCTGAGAGACGACCTCTCCCAGAAGCTCGGCAAAGTACGGGAAGTCCTCATCGAGGAAGCTAGCCTCGAGTACGAGGGCCTCTCGCGTGTGGTACGCATTCAATTGACCTCCTAGAAGCTCGGACTCTCGTGTGATTCTCAGGGCGGACCGTTTTTGGGTGTTCTGAGGTGAAGACGAAATTAGCTCATGACCCGGTTAGCTGTAGGCAAAGGTCTTCGCCCTACCTTGAAGGCAAACTCCTCCAATCCAACGGTCAGACCAGGAAGCGGCTGATATCTGGTACCAGCCTTGGCGATGACGGCGAGCTTGGTTGTTGGGCCATGGGGATCTCTCGTGGCGACCTTGATGCCGGCAATGTCAGTGGCCTCGTATGATGAAGAGCTTGTCGCAGCAGCAGCTAGGCCGCGTCGCTGTGCAAGCTGGACACAGCCTTGCTGGCGAAGGGCAAGCTTGCTCCCCCTCGCGAGAGCTGATCGGCCGATCATTGTTAGAGGGCTGTGTCGTAATCAATTGACAGTTGAGGGTCTGCGACAAGAGGGTAGAAGGGCGTTCCGAAGCAATCAACGCAAATGCATCAACTTTGTTTGGCTCAGACGATGGTTCCGGTTCGGCCAATTGGATGTTCCGTTGAATTTTCGCCTTCGGGTCAAGGGCCACCTTCGGTCTGGGTCATCAATTGCCTCGCCTCTGACTCGCTGGAGGGCGCCTGTAGGGTTGCCTAATTACACTGGCGGCTCGCTAAACTACAGCACCTACTGACGTACAAAATTGATTTACACTTCACACTTGCGTCTGCCTCGTTCGGTCGTACCCCACCATAAAAAAGTTCCTGCGACAGAGAGCTACCTGCCTGCTCCTTCACACTTAACTTACAGTAGTAAACGCAACAATTACCTGCCTCGCTCTCTACAGGCATTCTCGATTGTCGATCTACAAACGAGATTTCAGCAGATCAATGCCTTCGCGGTAGCATTTGCGGCCAACCTAGAGATAGTGAGAGGATCTCTAGCGGCCACATTCCCAACTCAGCACCTGCAAACTTACACTGTTATCATGCTCGTGGTGAGTCAGGATCGTCCTCACGGCTGATGGATGCATGCGGCACAAGTGAACTAACGGCCATGCGCTTAGACAAAGAACCTCGCAGAGCTATGCGCTCTGTTAATCGACGACATCTATGGCGAACTTCCATCTGTAAGGGCCACCATCAGCTGCTAAGCTCGCGATCTGAGGGACGGCGGCTCACTTGTATCAATATTTATACTGACTCCTGCCACAGCGGATTTTCGCGACTCTCCTGAGTAAAGGCCGCTCATCTATCCCGCAACTTGCGCAGACCACCTCCCTGACTCTCCGACAAATTCGACACGGCTTAGCCGTGTTGGTCCAGAACAATCTGGTATATTACTACATCGACAATGACACAAAAGTGACGACTTACATAGCCAATTCCGGCAGTGCGTATAACCTGATTCGCGTTGGAAAGATTTTGGACCTGGTCGAATCGGTATACGGTGCCGCTGAGAAGGACGTTTTCCAGAGCTTGCTGCTATGGGGCCAGACAAAGGTGGCCCAGATCACAGCCGCTTACGACGAGCAGATCCAGAGACATGACAAATTGATGGGCTCAGGCTCGGCCGCTGGGAACCTAGCGAATGGCGACGGTCATGTCGAAGGAGACAGCGCCAAGAGCTTGGCCATAAAATCGATTGATGAGCTCAATGCCGCCTTGGGTCGATTAGTGGAAGCAGAATTGGTTGAGGCCGTGACTGCTGTATCATTTCGCAGCCCGGAGGATGCTTATAAGGACATTGAAGAAGACATACTCAGAAACTACTTTCCAAACAGCGTAAGAGGACAAAGGGGCAAGGACGAATTCGCGCGACTATTATCCCAGCGTCTACGAGACGTGAGAGACGCACCCTTGAGCTTGAAGCGTAAGCTGCAGCAGAATGGCAGCGCCACTAAACGACGCAAGCTTACCAACGGCAATGCCGTAAATGGGGTTCATGATTCTGGGTCGAATTTAGTTCTTCCAGTAAGTTGACGAAGAGATATAGCTATTTGTCTCGTAAGACTGACCTCATATGAAGCCGGAAGTTTGTATTCGCATTAATCAGGAGAAGTGTATGGTGGAACTTCGAAATAAGCGCCTCGTTCAAGCTGCATCTGACCTTATTGGGGAGCCTACTGCCGAGGTCTACGCTGTTCTGCTGCATTTACTGTGCAAGAGGATCTCCCGTTGCCACGGCGATCCCCGGATTGAGGACTACGATGATGAGGATTTCTATTCAGATGGCCTCTCTGTCTCTACAACTGACATATTAGACCATCTGAAATCCTCTGTTGATGTCTACTCGGGTGTCGGTCGCATGGGACTGGGGAAGATTGACCGAAAGAGTGCAGAGAGAGTTTACGAGCATCCGCCACAGAAGATTGTTGCCCCGCCACCCGAGGCCGAGGTGGATGGCAATGCGAGTCCAGATGAAGATGAGGGCGACTTGGATCTTAGCAGCGATTCTGAAATCGAGGACGCTCGCCCCAATGGACACCGGTCGTCTGTCAAGCCGGCATCAAGTCTTAATGGTAATAAGGAAGCCAAGGTTCAGTTTGAAGAACCCCCTCCTCCCAAAGAGAATCGCCTAGATCAAATGAAGCAACATCTTCTACTGCTCGCAGAGTCTAAGCAGGGATTTGTTCGACATTGCAAGCGCGGCAGATGGACAGTGGACTTTGAGCCACTGGTACAGAATTTGCGGGAGGCTGAGCTCGATACTGTTATGGAACAAAGCGTCGGACGAGACGGCCTGCGCCTCGTGCGTATCCTACGACAGAAGGGCAAGTTGGATGAGAAAACATTACCATCGCTTGCTCTGATGCCCAAAGGAGACGTCCAAAAGAAGATGTTGGAGATGCAGATGACGGGTTATGTTGACATGCAAGAGGTGCCTCGAGACAACAATCGGACCGCTAGCCGGACGATATTTCTCTACTGGACTGATACCGAGAGATGTCTCGATCGGTTGCTGGACAATACATACAAAGCGATGGTTCGATGCCTGCAGAGGCTAGAAGTGCATCGCCAGCAAGATCGAGAGGTGCTTGACATAGTGCAACGAGAAGATGTTCGTGGGAGAGAGAAAGAGGTCATGGAAAAGCGATATTACGACAAGTTCGTCAGAGTTACGGAAGTTCAGGAGAAGCTTCTAGGTCATGTCATGAGGCTTGATGACTTGGTTGGACTACTGCGGGATTTCTGAAGCTAGAACAGCCAGGTTTTGGAAGGTTAGCTCAGCATCACATTGCATTCACGGCGTTGGATCAGGGGAAAAAATATTGCATCTGTAGGCGTTGCTTCCGGAGGTTATTCCTTTTTATTACGGTCCTGAAGGGCATAAAACACCCATTATTCACCAGTGGGCTACAAAAAGGAGTTGTACCACGGTGGCCCCGTCCAGACACATGTACAATAATAGCTACTCATAGGATGGGCTGCATGCCATAACGTCCCATTTTATGCTTGGTAGCTCCACAAGCAGTGAAATGAAGCTCTTGCAATGAACTGCGTTGTTCTAACAAAGTTGATTGAGTTCTGACACCTTATAAATTCGCAAATCATTACTCTGTACTAGTCCATGGAACAATTGTTCTAGATTTCAATGGCACACTATTTACCTAGGTATCTACTTACGTACCTAGGTATATGCGCGTGGGCACCTGCACTTAGGCGGTGGCCTATGAAGTTCTGTTGATAAGGCGCGATAAGACTTACGTAGCACTATCAGGTGGGCCGACGAGGTCATCTGGGGTCCCAGAGCTACTGCGAGCTCGCTCCAAAATTTTACAAAATTTCTATTCGCGTGAGCCACGAACAATTGCGCCAACTCGGAGCTGCTTCTCGACATCAGCCCGCCGACTCTCCCATTCTGCTGAAGAGGACTCTTTCATTCATTAATCACAAAGTCCCACCTGTTGTCGTGCATTTCTCGTTCTTCATTGCCTCACTAATCAATTAGCAACATGTCTCCGCCAATGGCTTCAGTGAGGGAGAAGGAGTCTAACCTGGCTCGACTGCTTGGCTCTGGTGCGCCATTTCGAGAATCGGGTTTCGTAAATTTGCGCTGACATTTTCTAGGATCTGCTGGTATTGCAGAACTCGCAGTTTTCCATCCCGTCGACACAATCGCGAAGCGACTTATGAGCAATGAGACGAGGGTGCGCATTCTAGATGGTTATATTCTATGAAGTTGCAATCTGACCACAACCCTATAGGTCAAGAACATCAGCCAATTGAATGCAGTTATCTTCAAGGACAAGCAAGCAGCATCTGCGGGCAAGAAATTCGTCTCGTTGTTTCCCGGTCTGGGATATGCGGCCGGTTACAAGGTCATTGTCTAGTCTGTGACAAAAGCTCAACAAGATGTTAATTGCTTTGCTTTACAGGTTCTCCAGAGAATATACAAGTATGGTGGCCAGCCGGTAGCGCGCGATTATCTTGCTACACACTATGGAAAGGACTTTGAGCAGGCATTTGGAAAGAAGACTGGAAAGGCAATCATGCACTCCACTGCGGGAAGGTAGGGCTACAATGATCATCGGCTGCCAGTGCAGAACTAACGCTTCGCAGTCTTATCGGAATCGGCGAGATCGTGTTATTGCCTCTAGATGTATTGAAGATCAAGCGACAGACCAACCCAGAGGCCTTCCGTGGACGTGGTGTTCTCGCAATCGTGAAAGATGAAGGGTTCGGACTTTACAGAGGATGGGGATGGACAGCTGCTCGTAACGCACCGGGCTCGTTTGCGGTAGGCTCACACTCTCGCCCTTTCCTGGAGATGCCCCGCTAATCTTTGACGTAGCTATTTGGTGGTTCTGCTTTTGCCAAGGAGTTCCTTTTTGGACTCCAGGATTATAACAAGGCATCATGGTTCCAGAACTTCATTGCCTCAATTGCTGGTGCATCAGCGTCTCTGGTCGTTTCTGCTCCTCTCGACGTTATCAAGACCCGTATCCAGAACCGAAACTTCGAGAACCCCGAGAGCGGCTTCAAAATTCTCTCCAAGATGGCTCGGAATGAAGGTCTAGGCGCCTTCTTTAAAGGTCTTGTTCCCAAGGTTTGTCTTCTCCGTGAAATCCCTCAAAGCCCTGACCCAAGTTCTAATATATTGACACAGCTCCTCATGACTGGACCGAAGCTGGTGTTCTCCTTCTGGCTTGCCCAGACACTTATCCCGGCTTTCGATGGCATGATTGCTGGGAAATAAGGCCGTTCCTGGCCAATGTACAAAAATGGCGGATAGCAGGAGTTGAGATGCAGACAGGAAATAGCGGTGTCGGATCCTTCAGGCGTTACGGTGGTAAAACTGTGCACTATGCACGACACATGAAAACTCCTTCGAGTAATCGATTCGCAAGTAGAGCGGATTTATATATGTTTATATACAGCAGGGCAGCAGAAGCATCGGTCCAAAAGCCATGCTTGCATCCATATCAAGATCAAGAGCGCGGCCAATGAGAATACCCAACTCTCACCTCTCCAGTTCGCAAGTACACAATGTTCAAGATGCCAACCCGGAGTATCCCCCGTCTGCCCCAGCACGATACCTCCAGAACCGGGGCTGACGGCAGGATAATCATTTACTCTATTCTGACCTAAACCCTACGACTATTTCTGTCTTTTGGTGCTTACTTATATGTAAGCGAGGCGTATCATGTTCCTTATCGACAAGAAACGGTGCGGCAGCTGCCGGAAGCTAGCCTAGGACCCATGTCGCGCTAAGCCTGGGCGCGACGGTTGCCGGGGCGACACCAAACAACGCCAGCACACAATCAGTCGCAAAGCGGACCTATGACGGATTGCGGCTATAGCATTTTGTGTTGCCCTGCTCTGCTCACGATATTATCGCGCCAAATATAGCCAGACCTTGTCTTCTTACTGCCACAGAACTGTGCCAGACTCTGAATAGTCGTCCTCAAGCTTCAAGAAGCTGTTTTACTCAGGCTTCGTGAGAATTGGTTGACAGTTCTATATGTCTCTAGCTGGCTGCTAGCCACGCTTGCCTGAGTCAACAAACGAACCCCTCCTCCACTTCCATTCCATCGTCGGCGACGAACATATCACATTCCACACTGCCACTTTAGCTCATCTCGTATCATGCCTCCCACGGACAGGGACACCCCGAGGGACGGGGACCGTCATCTGAGACATCAACATTCTGCTTCATCTGATCATGGCCGCGCCTTGATCCCAATGTACGTTGCTATTCTTTCATCGTTGCCGTCGAGATGGCGTCTATCTGGCGTCGGCTAAGCAGTCGCAGGTGGGACAGCTCCGATCCGGAGAGAGCACCACCGCCGTTGCCTCTTAATCCTCAGTCGCCCAGTGTCACATCACGAGCCGGCACATCGGCCGCCATTCAATCAGCGCATGCCGCCTTGACTGAAAAAGCGCGTGAGAGCGCCCTCGTATCAAACGCACTCGCGAAGCGCATCGGTGACTCGTCGCCAGAGAAATCACTGGTAAAGGGCTCGGCTCATCGACGCATGCAATCGCTGCAGCCTGGTAGTGTTCGAGATCTTAGCTTGATGCTCGAGTCTGGGCAGTCGTCATCCTCATCCAGATCACCAGAGAGGTCAAGTAGGCCGTCAACACCATTGCGAGCGTCGCGAAACGACCCTTTCTTGGACCCTAAGTCTGACGAGAAGGACGAGAAGGCCATCACCATTACTCCGGGGCCCAGCATGACCCCAATAGTGCGACCAACCGCGCGACGCGCCCAGCAGAGTATTCTGGGCGAAAACACGCCACCACAGTCTGCAACCATGTTAGCATTGCAGAATATGTCAACGCCAACGCATTCGCAGAGGGAGCGGGAGTCTACCCCTCTCGCAAATGTCACAAATGATTCGACGGCCCTTGTTCGGGCACCGCAGGCGCTGGACAACCTCTCCAGCCAGATCATTAGCTTGACCAGTATTGCTACTGCCTTACAGAAAGAAATGTCAGCGCTGAGTCGTAGAAGTCGAGACAATGCTACAGATCTCCTGAGTCTCAAAGAGGCGACAAATGCAAGGGACGAAGACATTCGCAAGAGTCTTCGTGACCTTGTCCACAACTTTCACGAAACCCAATCAAAGGCAGCTACAAGGGATCAATATGGGGGCAGCCTATTGCTCGACAACAAGCCCCATACTTTATCACCTACGTCAAAGGCGATGCGACCGTTTTCGCTCCCTCGTATTCCTTCGCCAAACAGCTTCGCTGCATCTCTCGATCGCGACACCATGAGCACACCCTCCCTTTATGGTGCTGATGCACCAGCCACTGTTGCTCTCCTAGAAAAGATTCTTCGGGAGATGGGCTCGAAAGAGGGACAAGATTTGCTCATAAGCCGTCTATCTGAAGTCGCAGACAAACTCTCTGGTCTGGCTACCGGAAAGATGGTGGAGGAGCTCCTTCGAACTGTAAAAGCGAGCCAGGACCATGCTCTTGTGCCAGCTCATGGAGCTGGAAATGGAAGCCGAGCTCGAAATTATAGCTTTGATGAAGAGCCCCGAAGAGAGCTCAACTTTGCGCGCTCAGGACCCATGACACAACGTGTGGAGCGATTACTTCACGACAAGGAATCACGTCGTGTATCAGAGCCGACTAGAGCTGCCGACGTCCTTGGCGACGATGTCTTGAAGATTATCCGGACAGTCAAAGACAGCGTGGCCCAGGGAGGAGGGTTGACTGCTGAGGTTAAGGCACTCGTCCGGGAGCTCCGTGGCGAGGTGCTTGGAATGGGTCGAGAACTCGGGCGTCGACTGGATGAAATGGAACAAATAACCTCGCAGAAATCTGAAGGTCCATCGAAAACAGACATGGCAAAAGTCGTCGAAGAAGGACTGGCAGAGATGAACAACCAGATCAACCACCTCCTTCGAGAACATCGACGTCAATCAGCCGCATCGATATCCTCGAAAGCCTCAACTGTCGACTATCAGGAGATATACAACGCGCTAAGAGCCGCCCTCAAGGATTCAAAGGCCTCTCAACAGGACCTTCCGGGCTTGCATAGAGAGGATGTCATTGATGCTGTAAGGGAAGCTTGGGAGAACTATAAGCCAGACATCGAGTTTCAACAACTTGGCTTAGAACGAGATGAGGTACTCGCGTGTCTGAAAGAGGGTCTACAACAATATGCCCCTCATGAGGAGCGTGAAGCGGGTGCGACTCGCGAAGAGGTGTTCAAAGCTGTTGTCGAAGGCCTGAAGCATTTCGTCCCACCCCAGATGGATACACCGGCAAGCCTTTCCCGCGACGAAATTCTAGAAGCAGTCCGCGAATGTTTGGAAGAGTTCGAGTTTCCTGTTGCCCCTTCAGCTATCGGTGCAGAAGTCTCTAAGCAGGACATGATCGATGCTGTCAAGGAAGGTCTCAGTACGATGGACATCCCAGTCCGAGCGGAATCAGCTCTTATTCCACGGGATATCAACAATGATGAAATTGCATCCCGCCTCCATGAGATCATGGAGTACATGCAAGCCGAGTTCAAAGCCGTCTCAGACGAAGCCAAACAAAACGTTGCCGCCAATGGGCGTGACACAGAACAAGTTCTTGATGCTACAAAAGACGGCTTCGAGAAGCTCCGAGCTGACATCGAGGCATATGTTGATCGGGCCGCAGGGCTAGCAGGCCAGGAGGTATTCATGGAAGGGCTTGTCAAGAGCTTGGATGGATTCCGAGAAGAGATTTCGGTCCTGGTTGACAGACACTCAGACACGTCCCGCGATATGCTCAGGGATGAGTTGGAGTCTCTGCGGGACACGATGAACTCGTCGCTGGTACCTGCTACACCTCAAGGGGGCAATCATCAGGACATTCTTCAGGCCTTGCAAGATGGCATCAGTAGCCTCAAAACGGAGATTACCAGTCGTCCACTTGCCGGCACCAACGAAGTCCTCGACGCACTACAAGAAGGGCTCGCTGATCTGCGCGCCAGCATTGATAAGATTGGAGACAAGCCCATGGACATGACTGCCAACGATGAAATCTTGGACGCTCTCAAGAGTGGACTGGATGGGGTGCGATCTGATATCGACGGCCTTCGCGAAGAGAGCCGAAACGATCGTGCTGTTGCACCTGTTGGCAGCAACGCTATTGTCCCTGCAGAAGTCCTCAAACACGACGATATCAAAAACCTCGAGGCTCTCATCACTCAGCTCCGTGTGAAGGTAGAGGGCATGGAAATGCCCCCGCCTACTAGTGAATCCATCTCAAAGGAGGACTTGTCAGGATTAGAAGATATGCTCCGCAATGTTCAAGAGTCGGTTGCAGGAATGTCGACCCGAGACGAGCCAGCTAGCACAGATCCCGCTTGTAGAGAGGACGTTCAGGCGATTGAGACGATTCTTCGTAACACTAAGGCTCGCCTTGACGACCTCATTGATGGCGAACAAGCTGTCAGGAAGGAGCATGTCGACGTTCTCGAAACTCTCATCTTAGAGACCCGAGAGAGTCTCGGCAGCCTTGCCTCTCAGATGGACAGTGTTTCTCGTCGCGAGGAAGTCACCGCGGTTGAGTCTCTCGTAACTCAAGTTGTTGCTGCCTTTGACGAAATGAAAGAGCGCCATGAAAAGCAACTTGAGGACCCCGAGAAGGTCACGAAGACTGATACCGATGCCATCGAAGCCGTTTGCCTGGATGTCAAATCCGTGGTTGAACAAATGGTTAAGGTCGACATCGCTGCCCTCCCCTCCAAGGATGACCTTCACAACCTAGAAAACTTACTAAAGGAGGTTAAGGAGCTCAGTAACAAGCAAGCAGAAGCCAATTCCACTGCCCTCGAGCAACGACAGCTCGAGAACGTTGGCGTTGGAGAACGTGTGACGGAAGTCAAGACCTTCCTTGACGACTTCCAGACCATGGTCAAGAGCAAACTTGAAGATGGCGCCCAAGGCATCGACAGCCTCGCAAAGCTGCTGGATGGTCTTGGTGAAACAATCAACCAGAACTCCACCATTGGTGACGATCTCAAAGAGATGTTCGATACTATGAAGTCAGAATTCGAGGAGTCAAAGGCCGGTGTCGTTGGTGCGAAGCTTGAGTCCGATGAGAAGTTCCAGGAGACAACAGAGACCCTAAGCACCAAGATTGATGATCGCATTAATGAGCTTATGGCTAAATACGACGAATTCCAACTCACTATGGATGAACGCGCAAAGACAGGTGAAGCGAGAGACGTCGAGATGGAAGCTGCTGTCGTTGGCAGCAAGGCCGTGGCCGAGGAACTGAAGGTTCTCATCGATACTCTGGGGTCCGCAGTCACCGACTCGCTGGAGAAAATGGAAGAGGCATCCAAGACCGTCTTTGGTCGCGTGGAGGACTTGCTTCTGAAATCTGACGAGAATCACTCAGATGGAAAGGCAGAGCATCAACTCACCCGGGACCAACTCAAGCAAGCCGTTAGCGTTTCGGAAGGCATCCAGGGCCATGTCATTGAGTATCAGCCCAAGATCTTGGAGGCAGTTAACGATGTTCTGGCTATTGTTGGCCAGCATTACGAGCACTCCAAGTCCTCGACCTCAGAAATCCAGCAAAAGATCGAAGAGGCCAAGCCGCCCGAGCAGCCACTCTTGCCTCCAGTGGAGAAATATGATGATACAAGCGTACACGAAAAGCTCGATAGGCTTGTAAATCATACTGAGACGTCCGACGTGGCATTCTCTCAGCTCGACACTGGGGTTCATGAGAAGTTGGACAAGCTTGTAGATCATACTCACACGGCGGACGAAGCATTCACCCGCCTTGATACTTTGGACAAGGTGCATCAGCAAGTTGTCCAGACGGCTGCTGAAATTTCGGAGTTCCTTGCCGCTCAGACGCAGCGAATCACTGATGACCACGAGGACAAAGAGAAGACACTACAAGAGACTACGATTGCTCTAGAGCGTCGCCTTGCTCAGAAAGATCAAGTTGAGGCTAGTATTGTTAGCCTAAAGGAGGAAGAGGAACGTCTCAAAGAAAACATTCTCAGCATGAGAGTCGAGCAGGAGAGCCTGGTGCGTCAGAAGATCAGACTGACTGGAGATGTCTCATCGCTGGAGACAGCTCTCCGTCTTCGACGCGAAGAGCTCCATGACATGGAAGAGCGGGCTGAAGGCCTTGAGCGCCGCATTCTTGACGGCGTCATGGATCACTCGAGAGTTCTTCTCATGGCCAAGTCAAGCAAAAATCGAGACTTTCCCAGCCGCAAGAGAGTGCCATCGCAAAAGCCACCGAGCGATGCGCAATCTGCCAAGACGACGACACCGAGCCAGCCTCGCTCGGCTTTCAATATGGCTATGAACGCGAAGCGCAACCTGCAACCCTCTAGTCCAGCGGGTGCGGCGCGCAGGATTCTGTCTCTCAGCCAGATAAATCATAATGTCCCAAGCGGTGGCGTATCAAGGAGCCAAAGTGTCAAGGCGATGGCTGGGTCTGCTGCCTTGCGGAAACGAAGCTGGGGTGGCGGACGTCTTCCCGCGAAGGGCTACGGCGATCTCGATACAGACAAAGAAAACATGGAGCTGAGAGAAAGCAACGAGGAGGGCGAAGACGATGGCATGGATCAAGCTACGCCGAGACAGGACGAGATTGTCCTTGCGGAACCCAGTCTTGCGGATCCTAGCGACCTCGGTGACATGAGCGATACTGACACCCTTCGACGCTCTAGTCGAGGAACTACGGTGATCACTACCACTGAGTCTTACACCGGGACAGAAGGCGAATATTCTGATCCGGACGATGCTGGAAGCGAGTGGACGGAGAGTGCTCTAGGAACAGAAAGTAGCTTAGGGCCCGCGAGCTCGCTTGATGGCGGGTCAGGAAATGAGGTGGTCTTGTTTGAAGGCTAGTGTTGCGGTCAAAGGAGCTTGTTCTGAAGATGCAGATTGAAAGAGTTGGCCAAAGATTGTCCATTGTTTATTGTCGGATTGAGCGTTATGAAACTACTGAATGGCACGATAAGCCCTAGCTACGTTGTTCACTTCTTTTTATGAATAGGGGTGTTGATCATGGGGACTAAATGGAGTTCCTGGGTTGGACTTTTGTATGAGGTAGCCGTCGCAAGTGTTAAAAATGAATATCTATGATCACGTTACAGGATGCCTGAAGCCTGAAGCTCAATACAGTATTGTAGTACTTGTTACTCCTATAAGTCGATCAGTTATGGTATCAATTTGAATTTTTACTTTGCGATAGAGATCATCAGTAGAAGGCACAATATTTCTGTTGACATGCAGCCGTCTCATCGTAACCTGTGCTTCAATCCTATCTTCTCCATGCCATCCATCCAAGGCCGCAACACCTCAGGGATGGTGACGGTCATCTCACCCTCGTCCCACCCATTCTCCAAGATTGCTGCCAAAACGCGCGGCACAGCCATCGCGGTACCATTGACGGTCCAGGGGAAATTCATCTTGCCGCCAATGCGGACGCGCGTGCCCAGGCGGCGGGTCTGGTAATCGGTGCAGATGCTGGCGCTGGTGACCTCGCCCCAGCCGTCGTTCTTCTCGCGGCGGCTAGGGAAGAAGGCCTCGATGTCAATCTTGCGCGTCGCCGAGGCGCCAAGATCGGTGCTGGGCATCTCGAGAATGCGGCAGTGCAGGCCGAGCGACTGCAGGATCTCGGTTTGCATGTCGACCATCTCATCAAAGACCTCGGTGACGGCTACCTCGTCGGGCTCCGTCCACGCGAACAGCTCCACCTTGGTGAACTCATGCACCCGGTACAGTCCTTTGGTGTCGACGCCGCGGGCGCCGGCCTCAGCCCTGTAACTGCGCGAAACGCCTACACGACGCATCGGCAGCTCAGACTCCTCTAGCTGAGTGTCGGCCTTCATGCCGGCTAGGGGTATCTCTGCCGTGCCCGCAAGACACAGTTCAGGGCGACCACGCTCGATGTCAGCCTGAGACTGTGCGATAGAGTATATCTGCTGCTCGCCGCTGACATCGCGCGGCTGGTACCCGCACGCCGCTGCGATGTGGCTGTAGACCATACTCGGCGGGCTGACCTGGGCCCAGCGGTATCGTGTCGCGACCGTCAGAGCATACTGGATCAGCGCCTGCTCCAACTGTGCCGCCTCGTTCAGTAGGTAATACCAGCCCCAGCCAGTCGCAGTTGCCGCCCCCGCGAAGTCCAGCAGGCCCAGCTCCGAGCCAATGTGCACATGGGATCGCCACACGCGATCCGACTGGAGCGGTTCCGGCTCCGGGTGGTCGTTGATGTAACTCAAGAGCCGAGGCTTGTCACCCCTCGGCGTCTCCTCACTCGTCAGGTTGGGAATAGCCACGGCCAGAGACTCAATCTCCTGCGTCAGGCGAGCCTCATCGTCCTCAATGGCTGCCAGATCCGCCTTGAGCACACGGGCCTGTTCCAACAGCTCCTCACGGCTGAGGCCCTTTATGCTCTGCACACCGGGGTCCTGTTCGTCGCGGAGCGTGGCCGGGTATGCGATCTGGTGGCGGATGAGGTTGGACTTTTCGCGCCGAGCTCGCCCGTCACGTTGGCGGGCTTGCCACTGTGCGAAGAGGTCATTGATACGAGCCGGGTAAGCGGCCTGGTTCTTGTAGTTGCGCTCGAGGCAGTTCTGCTCGTACAAGTCGGGATTTTCGCGAATATGCCGTATGTCGATGACGGGTTTGGGAGCTGAAGGCGGACGAGCGGCTGCGGAGGGAGAGGAGCCCTCGGAGGCTCGAGTAGGTCTCGACGGGTGAAAGGAACGCGAGGGCGTGCGATTCCTCAGAAGGCATTGCAGGCACGTAAACGGCCGGCGTGAGCTCTTCATTGTGCAAGAAGCTGTATCATGGGGAATTGACTTGCAGCGGGATAAATATCAGGCGAGACGAGGTCTCTGGAGCGGATGGTGGTTGTTGTAGTGTTGAGGATGGCATGTGCTTGGATGGGCCCGGCGTCCCTAAGAGCGCCGAAAAAGATCAGGTCATTTGCTCCCTCCGCGAAAATAACGTCCCAGGGTCCCGACGCTACAGTCGGTTATCGACCGGGTTAGCTTTCCCCGCAGCCAAGGAGCTATGATCACCCGAATGCACCAAGCTGAGCTCACGTATATCATCATTTGCACGACAGGTTATTGAAGTCGCTTTATTACTGAATGTCTGTCTGTAAACACAAGTTTTGCCTCACCAACGCCGAGAAAATCCAATGCTACACTGTTTGGGTATATCCACCGCGGACAGCCAACGCCTCCATATATGCAATCGTAATATCTGCCTCTCTTTCCAAAACAATCCAACCCCTGTTCCCTGGCAGTCCTTCGCTTCGTGCTTTTATATGGGTGTATTCGAACTCATATAGTCATAGTTTCCTCTTTAGGCAATCATGCTATGGCATAATTTCTAAAGTCGAGAGTCCTCAAAGCTAGGCCCTTCATCATGTTCGTCAAAATTCAGCTCGGATGGCGGCCGGAAGCTGTAAGTGCTGTAGTCGATAAAGTTGCGGTTGCGAGCAGGCGTTATAAATCTCGCACTCCGCCGGGATGCCCTGAAGTCCACCTCTGGCTCTCTGTTGGGAAATGTCTGCTCGATCCATAAGGTCAAAGCCTGCCGACGCAGTCTCTTCGCATTGTGGCCTTGCATCTCAACAACTGTAGGGTGACGGCTTCTCTGCTGCAACGTTGCCAAGACCCAATATTCCCAATGTTCGTTAAGCGTCTGACCGGCATCGTATTCTTGCGCATCAATCTCAGCCTCTTTCATGGCAGCATGTTCCGCCTGCCACGCCATAAGATAGGCCTCCTGGTCGGCTTCCACTGCGACTTGCGTGCTGAACTCGACGAATGACAGCTCGTTTTGCCAGACCTGAAGGCTCTCCTCGACAACTGATCTATCGTGGCTAGCCTTGATGTCGTCAGCGTCCCAGGTCGACGTGATGGCGCTTGCAGTGGCCTCTCGCCACAGGTCCAGGCAATCCCGGACCATGTCAAGTTTATATTGGAACCGGAATGCACGATATAAATCGCCCAGCCTTTGCTTGCGCGCCCTTTTAGCATTCACTCGCCAGTGATCAAATTGATCTTTGACGCCACTGTAGAATGCGCCGAGGTCGCTCCAGCGCCTCAATCGTTGTAGAACACTGGTTTCTTCTTCCCAGTGCGCGAGTACTGTCGGCGTGGTCTCCCGCTGGAATATTGAGTCTGCTGTATCTTTCTGCTCCTTGGTCTGTTTGACTGCGGAGCGCGCTGACTCAAAGAAGGTGGCGGCAAGGTGGATTCTATCCATAGCCACAGCCGTCTCATACAAGTTTTGTCCAGTAGTTTCTGCCTCTAGGGCTGCAGCCGACCATTTCTTAGTAACACTCCGTACGGAATTTTCCATAAGCCATCGCTTGACGACTTGCAGTCGAGTTTCGCAGTGCCACTGGTGGACCGATTGCTCGAGTTCATAGAGATCTCGTGTTCGCTGATATTCTCTGAGCCGTCTTTCACACACCCAGTGCTTTGCCGTCTCCTGCAACTCCTTTTTGGCGAGTTGCTCGACTATACCTGCCGATTTCTTGCTTTGTTGGCTCCATTGCACAAATATATCCGATTTCAGCGACAGATTCCTTGTGTCTACAATTTGTTCTGCTTTCGAACTCGCCGTGTTCAAGGTGTCGAATGTCGAGAACATAGCGGAGGTTGCGGTCTGAAGTAGATGCTGCTTATCGTCTGACCTCGCTACTTCACCTGACTTTATCGCCATAGATGTTGCAGAACGCCAAGTCTGGAAAGTCTCCCCCTTTACATGGTGAGCTGCCGTTGCAAGGCTATTTCGTACCTTGTGTTCACCAAACCAGGCCCAAAAGACTCTCTCAACGAGACCGCGCTCATACGCCTGGTCTATGATGCGTGCACTATGCTCTTGGTCGATGTGCGCGTCGTACCACTGCCGAAGGAGGAACATTTTTGGAAACGAAGAGACACGGCTGTCATCCTCTGCTTTTTGCTCTACCCAGGCGCCAAAACATTTTTTTCTTATGATATGCCTCCGAGCAACAGCAGTGCGTTGGACTTCTTCTTCAGCACGCCCTGCCCAGTGGGTAAAGGCTTTTGACAGCAAAAAGTAATCCCATGCGGCTGCAGCTTGGGCATATCTTGGATTATCTTCAACGTCAGATAGGTCATCATAGCCAGCTGGTTGAGCCCGGAGTCTCTCACGGTAAC
Source organism: Phaeoacremonium minimum UCRPA7 (assembly GCF_000392275.1). Lineage (NCBI taxonomy): Eukaryota > Fungi > Ascomycota > Sordariomycetes > Togniniales > Togniniaceae > Phaeoacremonium > Phaeoacremonium minimum. The sequence goes on along the minus strand of NW_006921484.1, from coordinate 378,362 downwards.
CTGCTTCTCCTGAGTCCTTTGCATCAGCAAATGCTTCATGAAAATCAACAGTCCCGGGCTCCAAAGCATCAACTTCATGTTGGGTGAGTTCAATGGCCTCCTCTTGCCGGTCCTGAAGCGTCCTGGTGGCGGTTCTGCCTTCGACATCTTCGAGTCGTACACCAGCATTGTCGCTCCAAATCGCAAGTGCCTCAGCGAGTGCTTCTTCCCTATCCCACCGGGCTGCGAGTGCCATTCTCTGCTGTGAGTTGAGATGCTTCAACTGTGCAACTCTCCTCCAACAGTCAAAAGCCGACCGAAGGAAGTTTTGTTCCGTAGCTTCGAGGAAAGCAATTTGGTCAAAGGTCGCATTTTGTTGATCATCAGATCTTACGGAGTCATAAGATCCATCCTCAGGCACTTCTTCGTCGATAGTTTCGTTGTCAGGGTCATCCTGCTGATATTGTTGGCTTTCCTCGGAATGTACATCATACTCCTTTCCAGAGCTAGATAGTGAGTGGGATATGTTGTGCTTCGGCGATTTTTTACCGGTAGAGATACCATCGTAATGCCCATTGCGAAGAGGCAAGTCTTCAGCAGCCGATTCCTGGGTCCAGTCCGTCTTGCTTGTGTTCTCTAAGCCTAGAGCTCGCAAAGGCCGCCGTGGAGAACTTCGGTGACCGGTTTGATACGTTTTGGAATGGACACCAGACTTGAATTCTGGGGCAGGGAGTAAATGCGGCCGGTGTGCCAAATTTCGGAACGTTGGAACATGTCCGACATCTGATTCCGCTAGAGTTTCCCGAGTAACATTATAGTCGTTTTCCTCGTCCGCGAATCTGAGCTTTTGTGCGACATGTTTAGACTGCCCGTTTGAGAGTGATCTGACCCTGCGATGACCACCCATAGCCGAGGCATCAACAGTATCATTTACAGCTATATCGGTAGCATCGCCATGGGAACTGCGCCGCCGCTGAGGCGTACGTCGCACAGAGTTTGCGAGATCGCCGTTGGTACCTAGAATCCGGTAATTCGGCGATGCAAGACCGAGGGACCCAGTATCTGTAGTGTCATCGATGTATTCGAGCTCGATACCCATACTATTCAGTACAGATCGAAACTTGTCCTGTAGGCTGCCACTTCCACGCATTCCACCAATTCGGAAGAGAAGGCGGGAAATATGCGGTACATCATCCTCTGAGTCGTGGCCATATCGTGGAAGAACAATATCCGCAGCTCTAAAAAGAGCATTAGTGGGAAGTCGTTCCCTCTCCGGCAGCGAGGTCAGTATCTCCTCTCCAGTCGACACAATATCGTGGAGAAGTTCGATGTCTGCAATTGACAAGAACTGTAAGCATAATTTGCCCAGGAAAACGAGAGCACACGTCAGTACCTTCATTGCTATAGTATGGCTCCCGATTGTTGGCTGAAGGACCTCCGCCCCTTCGAGGGGTGGAGGGCCCGGTGCGGCCCTGCATCAAGACGGCTCCTTGGTTGCTAGCTGAGGAAGCTTGACTCTTGGTCCTCCCGTGATGTCTTCGCGGATCCTCGGTATAGGAGGATGCGACCGAATGCGGCATTGGCGGATGATGCGTCGTCTCTTAGAAGACATGACGGGGAGGGGTGGCTGGTGAGGTTGGCGCTATTCTGACGGACAGCCTTGCAAGCATGCAAGACAATGCGACGTATTTCTGACGGCGCAATTCAGCGCGCAATTGTTATTCAAGTCGTGACAGCGTTGTCGATGAAGCGCGGGTGTCGCTAGACCAAGGCATTTAGAAGTTGCAAGCGAATTGTATTGCGATGCGCTGAAGCCGAGCTGAGGTGGTGCAATAAAAGAGTAGACAAGCAGGGTTATGGAGCAGGAATCGCGCAGCGCGTAACGAACCGCGAAAGCCAACCCGTCTCGCGACCCGGTCCACTCAAGTACCTCCGTTTAGCTCCGTCGAGAACGGCATAGCTCCACTCCAGCCAATCCATTTCGACCGAACACCGTTCAATTAGTTGGACCGTTTTTCTAACATCACCGTTCTCGAAGGCTTGGAAAGCTTTGCCTTTTCCACGTTGAATGACGTCCAATGAAATCATCACTACCGCCGAGTTTTGCTACCACCATCTACAAGCAGTAGACTGCCTGCAATCCGGAGAAAGGGGCCAGGAGGCGGACGAATTCGTTCCTCCAGCTGAACGAGCCGGGCACAATGCAACCACGGACTCGGCCAATCCAGAAGTTCGCCCAAGCTGTCTCGAAATGCTCGGCTGAGGTCAGTCAAAACCTTGGTCCTCAAGAGTTCTATGCTTAGGTATGTATTCTGACATGAAGTGTCGATAGGCAGCTATCTATGGAAAATGCATTGTCGCAGACTACAACTCAGTTCACAAGGACAAATGTTTAACTGAATTCCTAAAGTTGAAGGACTGCTATTTGGTGAGTCAATTTATTGGTCTAGGCGAAATGCATCTAACCTTGTTGTTAGGCTGCTTCAAAGTCAAGGTGACGGACAAGACGTTTAAAAGTTTATATAATGATGAGTGTCAGTCATACATCTATCAATTAAAGGTGCTGCAACTAGGTATTTTACTTTTGGTGGCTCTAAAATCCTTATATGAATTTTGCCCCTGGGACACAACTAGATACCATCCACATGACTTCCATGCTCAGAGAGTTAGAAGTCTCAGCAGGAATGTAGCCTGCTGAATCTCTTGCATCTCCTCCGCAATGACGCCGTCCTGCTTCCCTGCAGGGATCTCCCCTTCGACGTGAGTGACTTCATGCTTGTCCAAGGGCCTCCGAAGCGCCTTCTCCAGCATAGGAGACTGCGTCTCAAAGACCTCTGAAAGACCGATATTCTCAGGGTCGGCAAGAACCTTGTACTCCATCTTGATGTCATCGGTAGGCTGTAGACCTGCCTTTTTCCGTAGACGTTGGACACGGTTGATGATTTCTCTTGCGACACCCTCGTGAGCCAACTCAGGGTAAATCTCGCAATCGAGGATAGTGAGGACATAATTGTCGGTGTTGGTCTCCAGGTTTCTAGAGGACTCGTCCTCCTTCAAAACTCTCTTCACGACCAGATCTCCTGCTACCAGCTCGACACCGTCCACCAGGATCTTGCCGCTGTCAAGGTAGCCCTTGATTTGGTCAGTCTTTAGCGAAGGCAGAGCTTTCTTGACTCTAGCCATGTCTTTCCTCAACTTCTTGCCCAGAACTGGCCAATCAGCATTGACGCTATACTCGACATTATATGACGCCTCGTCAGCTGTAAGCACCAGATCTCGTACGTTTAGCTCCTCGGTGATGTATGTCTCAAGTGATTTAACATCGTCCAGGTAAGCCTGGTCTGGGTGAAGCACTACTAATGTCTTCAAAGGCTGCTTGAGACCAATCGTTCTCCTGACACGAGAGTAGCGCGCTAGCTCAATGACAGTCTGCATGCGCTGGACCTTTCGTTCAACGTCCGGATTAAAGAGCTCCTGTCTTACTGTTGGATAAGGCAAGAAATGTACACTTCGTGGGTCCTCGGCTTGTTGCTCCTTCGGAATATGGGGCAACAGCTTCAGGTAGATGGTGTCGGTCAAGAAGGGAGTGAAAGGAGCCAGACCACGGCAAAGTGTGTAAAGGACCTCAAAAAGTGTGTTGAGAGCGTGGATGGTATCCTCCACGCCGTATTCTCCCTTGAGACGTCTTCGGTTGAATCGAATGTACCTAAGCAACTTGCATTAGCAATTATCAAGTAAAGATATGCACATCGTAGGTTCAATGTTCACAGGAAAAGATACTCACCAATTTGTGGTGTTGTCAATGAGTTCAAGCAGTTTCGGAACGACGGTGTACAGACGGTAACCTAACACTGTTAGAGCGGTTGCTATCAAGACTTAGGTTTAGAAAGTATTCATACCGTTCATTTCCTCATTGACGAACTTGAGCAAGCTCTGGGTGCTGGCCAAGATCCACTTGTCCAGGATGTTGGTGTTCTGTGCCTCCATGGATGGATCAAACTTGTAATCCACGTCCTCGACCTTCTTGAGCAAAGCGACTTGACCCTATTGGTTAAGACGTCAGCATCATACTTGCTGGCAAGAAGGGTATACGTTACCTCAAAGAATTTGTAGCTGTTCCACAGAGGTAGAAGAACCTTTTGGACGACCTCCTTTACGCCAGTCTCCTTGAAGCGGAGCGGCTCTGCTCTTACTACAGGAGAGTTGATCAAGTAGAGTCGAAGGGCGTCACTGCCATACTTCTCCATCACGATAGAAGGATCTGGGTAGTTCTTCAGGCGCTTCGACATCTTCTTGCCGTCTTCTGCAAGCACTATGCCATTGACGACACAGTTCTTGAAAGGCATCTTCCCGAAGAGGTGAGTACCCAGAACTACCAAGGTATAGAACCAACCTCGAGTCTGGTCGAGGCCTTCGGCAATGAAGTCTCCTGGGAAGCAATCCTTAAACTTCGCTTCATTCTCGAAGGGGTAATGTTGACTAGCGAAAGGCATGCTTCCTGACTCGAACCAGCAGTCAAAGACCTCACCAACCAGTTTCAGGTCTCCCTTGCCCTTCTTACTGGGTATGGTAATATGGTTGATCTTATCCGGATGGATATCAGAGAGATCACCCTCATATCCACTCAGCTCCTTCAACTCGGCAATACTGCCAAAACAGACAACCTCTTCGCCATCCTCGCTGCGGAAGATGGGGATAGGGGTACCCCAGAACCGATTTCTGGAGACGTTCCAGTCCCGCGCGTTCTCGATCCAGTTGGCGAATCGGCGGTCCTTCACAGCACTCGGGGTCCATTGAGAGCCCTGGATGTTCTCCAACATTTGTGGGATGATCTCAGGGATACGGATGAACCAAGATGGCACAGCCCTATAGATCAGAGGAGTATCCGACCGGGGGCAAAAGGGGTAGGAATGCTTCAACTGTGAGTCTACAATCAGTCGCCCTGCATTCTTCAAGTACTTGATGATGTGCTTGTCAGCTTCCTTGACGTGCATTCCCTCGAAGTCCTTGATCTTGCTCAGGTAATGGGCTGATTCGTTGAGCGGGTCGGGGGGCGCGCGGTCCTCCGTGACGATGCCATGTTCTTTCGCAACGGCATAATCATCCTCTCCAAAGGCCGGTGCTTGGTGGACAATACCCGTACCGCTGTCGTCAGTGACATATGTGGCGTTGACAACCTTGAAGGCAACATCTCCAAAGTCCTCGACATAGTAGTCGAAAAGCGGCTGATACTTCCATCCGAGCATATCCCTGCCCTTGATCTTCTCAAGAACCTTGAACTTTGCCTTCTTTGGGTCCTTGTACAGCGTGGAGAGGAGCTTCTCGAGGAGAATGTAGTTATTGCCCGACTTCTCATCGTGGATCTTGACGTATTCGAACTCGGGATGTGTCGCAAGAGCAAGGTTAGTCGGCAGTGTCCATGGTGTTGTTGTCCAGGCTAGCAAGCTGGTCTTCGGGTCGTCAACAAGCGGGAAGTTGACCACAACGGCCGGGTCTGTGACATCCTGATAGTTCTGGTTCGCCTCGAAGTTGCTTAGAGCAGTGCAGAGCACTGTGCTGTATGGCATGACCCGGTGACCCCTGTACACCATGCCCTTGTCAAAAAGGGTCTTGAATGCCCACCATTCCGACTCCATGAAGTTGGTGTCCATGGTCTTGTAGTCGTTGTCGAAGTCAATCCACCGGCCAAGTCGCTCAATGAATCTCCTCCACTCTCCACTGAAACGCATGACAATAGATCGGCATTCTTCGTTATATTTGGCCAGGCCGAGCTCCATGACACCAGCTTTGCCTGAGATCCCTAGCTTCTTGTCGATCTCATGTTCAATGGGAAGACCATGTGTATCCCATCCAAAGCGTCTCTCGACGTGAAATCCTTTCATTGACCAGTAGCGGGGTATGATATCTTTGATAGTGGAGGCCAGAAGATGGCCGTAATGCGGCAGACCCGTCGCGAAGGGAGGGCCATCGTAGAAGGTGTAGTGAGGGCGACCTTGAGAGAGCTCGAGCTGTGCATTTCAAAGTCAGAAATTGGGGGAGTCAGAGGTTCGAAATGGTTTGCCTTACCTGGCGCTCGAAGGCCTTGATCTCTCTCCACCTCTCTAGGAGGGCCTCCTCCTCCTTAGGGAAGTCAATGGACATGGTGGTCGACGGCTTCGAAGAATCCAAGGGAAGATTTTCTATGCCTCGAGACGTCGGCGCAAATGCTGCAATCGGAGAGAGTATGAATCAGCGGATGGAAAGAAACTAGGCGGGGAGAAATCCACACTTGAGGCTCGTAGTTAGTGTCGCAAGGGAAGGTGGGTCTGGCAAGGACAATTCTCACATTCCAAGACGGATCAGTTTAGAAGAAATATCGAAGTCTTCGTGAGTCAAGAAGTCGCCTCTGAGTCACTGAGGACTGGATGGTAAGTGTCGCAGATCTACTGTAATGCCCCCAAATTTTGTGACTCGACAGCCCCGGCGTCGAATAATCTCAGTGTGACTTTTGGAGGGGCATGACAGCAACGGGTGTGGAGGGGTAATACCGTAATACGGAAGCATGTCAAGCCTTACTGTTCCTGGCAGGCACTGGATGTGGCTTGTGTGGGCAGTACCAAGGGCTCCAGCCGGTTGTCGCATGGCACCGGCCAAGGCTCCCCTCCTCCATAATGTGCTATAGCACCTTATCGCTTAGCGCCCGCTATGAGGGCCGATAGAGAGGTGGTACCCAGAGACCCTTCCCCCTAGCACCCAACCAATGAAGGACCGTGCGTCATTGCATCAAAACATCTCTCCCATTCAGGCCGACATGTAAATAGTCACGCCCCAGCTGACAACCCCATTGTCTCAACCCAGCACCCAGCCCAGCAGCCAAGTAACCTGGGGAAAGTGGTCGTGCACAAGGTGTCATTGAATGTCCCAGTGCTGCATCAGCTGAAAGCAGTCTCTACTGTTTGCGATTATCAAGTTTGTTACTGATAAAGCCTGATCCGTGGGTTAATCTGGGCCGTGTCGTTAACACTTCTGCTGGTCATCACCGGCCGCCATCCCACCTCCTCCCCTATAGCTACTCCACGACAAAGAAGCTCACGATAATGTCCTTCTTCTTTGGCCGGGGCAGGGCCCGCCCATACGTGGACCTGCCCAAGCAAGCTAGAGAGGGTATAGCTAGGCTTGAGGGTGCCTCAAATCCAGCAAAGGTACCCTTTCCCTCCCCTCAACTCCACAGCCCAACAGCAAAAGCCCTCACATAATGGATGCTGACGCCGAGTTCAAGGCCGAAGAGGCTGCCAAAGCGCTCAGCGGAACTCTTAGCTCCATGAAGCACCAGCTTCAAGGAACACACGGTATGCGATCGCCCAGAACCTATTGGGGGAGGCCGCTTGGTGAGTTTGGGAGAAACTGACGCAAAAGCAGATGCCGAATCGAGCCCCGAGCAAATCTACCAACTGGTGACTGGAATTATCGACGAGGATCTACTCTATCTTTTGGCTATATACCTCTGGCGACTGCCTTTCGAGTCACGCAAGGATGCTCAGGTCATCTTTAGCTACGTCTTCAGATTTCGCCCTCCCACCGCGCCGCCCCAGAGCGACCCGATTGCTCTTGACTGGGTTGTCAACAACCGGCCGCAGGTTCTCATTGAGTTATGCAAGGCGTACGATCACAAAGAGAGCGCAACACCAGCGGGTTCAGTCCTGCGCGAAATTCTACAGAAGAACGAGGCGGCCGCGGCGGTCATTCTCTATGATGATGGCGAGCAACCTGGATCAAGCTACCAAGGAGCATCTGGCATCGATACCAATAGACAGCAGAGCGGCGCTGGTGTGTTCTGGAGGTTTTTCGACTGGATTGACAAGAGCTCATTTGAGGTTGCTGCTGATGCGTTCACCACCTTCAGAGTAGGCTATCCTCACGTCCACGTTCTAAGACCGGCTCTGCTAACCGTGTTATAGGAGCTTCTGACCAAGCACAAAGATCTTGTCCCGAGATATCTTTCTGTCAACTTCGAGCTCTTCTTCGACAAATACAACAACATCCTGGTACAGTCACAAAGCTACGTCACAAAGCGACAGTCTATCAAGCTCCTGGGCGAGATCCTCCTCGACCGCTCGAACTATAATGTCATGACAGCGTATGTCGACAGAGGCGAGCACCTGAAGATCTGTATGAACCTCCTGCGAGACGATCGAAAGATGGTCCAGTACGAGGGGTTCCACGTATTCAAGGTCTTTGTTGCCAACCCGCACAAATCCGTCGCCGTCCAGAAGATCCTGCTCATGAACCGCGAGAAACTGCTCAACTTCTTGTCTCATTTCCTGGAGGACAGAACAGATGACGAGCAGTTCATTGATGAGCGCGAGTTCCTGATCAAACAGATCAGAACCATGCCGCCAACACCAGTCCCTCCTCAGCGCTAGGTATGACGAGGTGTCAGGAGATGAGATGATGCTGAGAAGATTTCGCTCAGCAAAGAAAGCCCGTTTGGTGGGCGGGATTGGAAGACATGTTGGAGTATGACGGACTAATGGCATGATTGCATTCGATTAGGCGTTCAGGGAACGATTGTTCACAGCAGAGGGCTGCGTGCTCGTTAGCACCATCTTTTTACAACACAATGTAGGAGTCATAGGAGCGGGATCCACGGCATCGACCTGTTTTCGTGGCTTGCTCCAGGGCGTTGGCCTGTGTCATCATGTATGAATTTTACAAGTTGCTATATAGAGGCCGAGAAAACAGAACCAGACCATCTGAACCTATTTCTGCTTTTCCACCCAGTCTTGATGTTTCTCCTTCCACTCGTCTCTCCACCTCGACAGCGGCGGCCTTCCTTCAATAGCGTCGCTCGCAGTCCACTGCATTCTCTTGCGATCTAGTGCTTCGGTCACGTCGTTGTCGGGACAGATCGCCCAGAACTGGCCCTCGTTCATCTTCTTCTCTAGATAGTCAACCACCTGGTCCGGCCACCACGCTCCATCGGGCTTGTCCCTGCTGTTGGCGCCAGTCATGCCCGTGTGTGTCCACCCTGGCACGAGCAAATGTACGCCGATGCCAGTTCCTCGGAGATCATAGCTGAGGTGCTCAGCGGCGGACTTGACGGCCGCCTTGCTGAGGTTGTACGCCGGATTGCCGGGAGGATTGGTGATGCCCTGCTTGGATCCAGTGATGACTATGGCAGATGGTGTGGTAGCCGCCTTCTCCTTGATGCTTGGCAGGAACGTGCTGATGCCATTGAGCACGCCAAACACGTTTGTGTCAATGATCTTGTGGAAGATGCTGAGGTCCTCCCAGCTTGATTTGCCCCCGACACCGGCATTGAGAGCCAGCAGGTTCACCTGGCCTGGGATATTGTCGTTAGTCTTGACAGTTCTCCGCATATGAGGACGCTCGTACCGTTGAAGTCTTGGTCCACCTTGCTCTTAAGTTTCGCCCAATCCTCAAGCTTGCTTACATCGGTCTTGATAGTGCTGATCTCGCCGCCGATTTTCTGCAGTGCTGCATCGTCGTAGTCTGCGACGAGCACTTTCATCCCATAACCGTAACACTTCTTAGCCAAGGAGAGCCCAATGCCAGAGGCACCTCCTGTAATGACGGCCGTATTTCCAGCTTTGAAGATTGCCGCCATCTTGAGTAGATGATTTCACCGAGTTTATTAATTCTGCTTTTCGCAACGTGTGACAGAACAAACCTTCTCAGAAAAATGTGTTTGTTTTGTCTATTTACTTTATGACGTCGGAGGGTCAGGTCCCATTTATAAGACGGCGAGCCCCTCACTGCATGAAGCTGACTCCCCACTTACATGAGAGTAGGCTATCTTCAAAAACCTCCCTTGGCAACTTTTCAAGCCTCCGATACATATCTAAATATCAACAACTGTTGAGCGGTGTCCTTAGTCATAGCTTTTACATTGTAGGGCGAATCCGGTGTTTGTTGTAACGACGATTGTCACTATATATCGAGATATTTTGAGCTTAGAGCTCTTGATTAAGGCCGAAGCGACCATTCTGTAAACTCCTATCTCCGCATACTGGTACTGTACACATGGTATCGACAAAAAACAAAAGTGCAAAACCAGCCTGTTCCTACAAAAGCCAATCACTGATGCCCCATCCACATGTTTCCGCCGTGCGGAAGGGCATTGTACGCCCAATAAGAAGCAGGGTCCGAACTCCAACCTGACGCATTAGGAACAACTGGTTGTGGATTCCAGGTTTCAAGGTTGAAAAACGGATTGGGAAACAGGAAGGGATCCATGGCCACGTCTCCAGCTCTTGCTTGCGGGGAATTCGACGGTATTGGTGCTTGCAACATGAACTGGCGCGATAAATTGACGCGAATCGAACCAGAATGTCCTGCATTCGAAAACCCCGCGATGTCACTTCGGACAGCTGAGGGATGATGCGGAGATTTCGTGTGAGATGGCTGCTCAAGCTCGCCAGGTACCTAACGCGGCTGAGCAGGTTGTTTCGATAGCATGACATTTACACTCTCCCTGGCATTCTGGGTAGTCCAGATGCTGTCCTTGCCGCCTTTTCTCCACTCGTCGCCAGTGGCATCTTCGCCGCCACTGCGAGAAGCCTCGCCAGTGATGACCTCGAGATCCCTCTTCTGGGAGCTGAGCCAGTTGCGAACAAAGTTTGCGGGATCCTTCTCGAAGCCAGTGAGGAAGGTAAGTTTTCCCTTAGAGGCTGCCACTGCCTGAACAATGAGGGCTAGCGAATCATCAAGCGATGCGACTTCTCGTAGCATGTTGGCGTACTGTGGGTTGTGAATGAAGGGGAAGAGCTTCGCCCGTAGCGGGTCATCAACGGCAACGCGAATGTCGTAGATAGTGGGTTGCGGATCCTTGTGGAAATCCTCATCTACCCGGATGGTGTAAACCAGCTTGACAGGCGGAAGCGGCTTAAGGTGGCCGTTGATATGCTCGTGAAGCATCGGGATATAGCCTGAGTCCCGACCAATGACCTGGATCGTTATTAATCGCAATTCGTAGATTTATGAATCAAGAAGCATACCTTTCTAAGTAGGTCGTCGCAGCGGAAGTTTCGCTTCTCCTCATCCTCCTGAAGACCCATGAGCTTGATATACTCCCATAGTCCCATGATGATCTCAGAACGAGTTGCCTCTTTCATGTCGACGACTTCGGCGAGTTCGTCACTCAGCTCAAATCGCTCGGGGTCTTCATGCTTGTAGAGATTAACAGTAATATTGATGTTTTCGTCCCCATTCCGCTTGAATGTGAGCTCGTCAAAATCAGCCGCCGCAGGAGGGTTAGTCGAGTTAGGCGCTCGATCGGGCTTCTTCCACTCGACACTCTGCTCCGCACCGTTACGCATCTTGCTTTTGTCAAACTCAACGGTCAGCGCCTTGAAGAAGTGGGAGAATCTATATCTCTGCTGTGGTTTGGCTGCAAGCGCCTTGCGCTTGGGCTTCTCAGGGCTGTCGGTATCCATCTTGTCGGCATCCTCAGCCTCGTCGCTCGTACCGGCCTCATCATCATCCTTATCAAGATCTTCGTCATCATCCAAAAGGCGGCCCTCGATCTTCACTCGGTAGGAGGCTTCCATGCTGTTCGAGAAGTCGAAGCTATCGACGTTCAAGCCGCCGTTGCCTTGCCACGCTTGGTCTTCAACCGTGTTACTGATCCATACTCGCAGAGTCTTGTAGCGCTATACCGAATGTCAGCGATGATTGGAAATTTCATCAAATTCATCAAAAATTTGTAGCTCAGACGTACCTTAGCGTTGCGACTGACAGAGTCTACAATATCAAGTCGCTTGCGAGTCATCGTCGCATCAAGTCGCCTCTCAAAGTCTCTCAGATCTTTGTATCGCGCGACCCCATCACCAATCACCCAATCCTCAGCGCCGTCGGGCATATTCTTGTCTGTCGGCTTGCGGCTCCGTCGCTTGGCCATCTCGCTAGCATGTGCCTGAGCTTGTTGTTGCTGCACGATTTGGGCTTGGGTGAGTGGAACAGCGTGATGTGGTCCTTGGGACATCATGGGACCTATTTCAGTTGGCCAAGCGGATTAGTAGACGTCCCGGTGGAGTGGTGACACCAAAGCGGTGGTTAGGAGAGCGGAGGGCCAGGGGGGTGGTTGAGATCGCCTTACCAATTCCGCCGCGCCGCTGAACTGGGGCGTGCGTTGACCGCTGTGGGACATTTTGCGGGTATGAGCGGTATTGAGGCTGCATGTTGGCCGTAGTTAGATGCGACGATAGTGGGATGTGTTCGTCCAACGGTCCCCTCTTGATGAATGCGAACACAAGCGCGTCCGTCGCGTGGCCTCCTCACATTGGGAAATGCAGAGTTCGAGATGAGCGGCGAAAAGCGGGCCCACCACATACAATGGCCCGTGCGCGATCACATGACACGTATAATTCTTATGAACCCAAGTTTATATTATAAAGGCTTCCCCTTGTATTTTGTTCGGAGAAACTGGGCTCCAATCATGGAGTTCGATGATAGGATCTTGTCGACAGATCTGAAGGGTGAACAGATGAATATGTCATTTCATTCTTGCTCATTGAACCTACGCCACGCTACCAAATGCCAATTAAACGTAATGAGGACAAATGCTCCGCCCATTATACAGGGCGTACAAGAACATATGCCAGAAGTTTGTGATGTTCATGAGGTTTTTTAAACCCGACACGCGCCAGAAGATGCCATTCCCCCTTTCGTGTGCATATGACATGACGAATATATATCAAAAGGCCGCCCCCAACCCGTTCTTGGATTGCCGTTTGCTGAACCGGTTTCGTTTCGTCTGGCTTATCTCGTCCATGCTTGCCTGGCTCTTGCTCAATTGATTCCGGCCGGACCGATCGCTCACACTGAATCCCTCCGGGAACTGCCCCCTGCCACCGAGAGTGCTAGCCGGACTCGACATTGACGATGACATGTCCCCGTAGTTGTCGCCGCTGTATGAGCCGGATAGGTTTTGCGATAGAGCCAAATCTTTGGCTCTATCCAAAGACTCGATCCAGTCATCGACTGAGAACTTGCCGGAGTCGCCGTTTGATGCTTTTGGTTCTTCAAAGGTATAGTGGATCCCATTCTTGATGATCGTTAGTCAAGGTTATCTGGATAGCCCTTTGATTAGAGACTTACCGAATCGACACACCAAACAAGCTGGCCTTTCACGTCAATCTGACTCCTCCATGCGCAGTCAGGGGTTAAAAGAGATATTTCCTGCTTTGCTCTCTTTTCATCACCACCGGCAGGCGCTAACACAATACGGCCGCTCGAGGTCACCATCACAAGCCTCTGCCTTTTCTTCGTCGTACTGCCGCCGAAAAAGCGAGAGAGTTTCTTGTGACCTTCACCATGCTCTCCGCCTTTCCCGTGTGGGCTGTTTGGAATCGGCGCGGTGATGACCATCAAGTCGCCTAGTTTCAGTATCCTTTCGTTATTTCTAGTTAGCACTGGTGACCACTCAATATCTAATTGCGTCGGTGGAGGTAATTCCGTGATAATCCTTGCTGGTCGAGACCCATTATTTTGTGACTGCCCGCTCCGAGACATTGGTATTGGCTGCGATGTGGTGGTAGGCATCCCGCCATTCAGGTTGATGATATGTGGCTCTTGTGACGGTGGCATGTAGGGGCGCAGGCGTGGCGCCTTTGTCCTCCACAACTCTTTGCCGAACATCTGCCCGTCAAAGAATTCGTGATTTTTGATATGTTCAATTGTTAACCGCCGTGAGGGATCGAGCACTAGACAGCGTTCAACTAGATCCCGAGCGGCCGGTGGGAAACCAACCGGAAACTCGTATTCTAGACCAACAATCTTCTGGAAAGTCAGATACTCAGACGCCCCTTTGAATGGTGGCCTTCCGGCAAGGAGCTGGTAAATGATACAACCAAATGCCCACAAATCGCTCGGCTTGCCGGCAGACTTCTCCGTAAGAAGCTCTGGGCTAACATACTCCGCAGTCCCGACGAAAGATGCTGCTCGACCCGACTCTTGCTGGCTTCTCTCCATCTGTTCTGGCGGCCTAGGGTCTCTCGGGTCTGGTAATAGTTTGGCCGTACCGAAATCCGTGATCTTAACGTGCATATTATCATCCAACAGCACGTTTTCCGGTTTGAGATCACGATGAATGACTCCTCTTGAGTGCATATACTCAATGGCGTCCAGTATTTGAGCCCCATAGAACTTGGTGCACTCCACATCAAAAGTGCCGGTTCTCTTGAGCACTCCTAGCAGTTCGCCGCCGTTGCATAAGTCAAGGACGTAATATAATGAAGTCTCGTCCTGGAAAGTGTAATAGAGACGGACGATACCTGGATGCTCGGTAAGCCGATTAAGTGTGTTCTTCTCGATGTTGACGTATTTGATCTTCTTCTCCTTAATGATGTGCTTCTTTTCCAAAACTTTGATGGCATACTCCTTAAGAGATTGTCGATCCGTAGCCAAATAGACTGTGCTGTAAGAGCCTTCGCCAAGTATCTTTCCAAAAGAGAAATCGCGGACGCCCTTCTTGACCGACCTCAATATTGTCTTGCCGTTGGCATCCACCTCTCTCCTCACGCCAACCGCGGCACCACGCTCTTGCCACTCTTCACTACTAGTTGGGAGTGGCATCTCGGGGCCCATGTTGCTTGATGGAGCTGCCATGGGCACACCCGGTATGGACGCGTACCCGCCTGCTTGGCCCTTTGAGCTGCGTCTGGGAGGAAGCGGCCCGCTTGGCCCAGTGCCTGGCGGTAAGGGAGCTTGTCGGGTGGATGATGAGTTGTATGATCTGTCTCTGTGGCTGGGCTCTCGTGAGGGAATGGGTGTGTTGTATGAAGGAGTGGATCTTGAGTCGCTTCTTGTAGGCATCGCATACATCGACGATCGAGACGGCTCATTTCGGAGCGCATTATAAGAGCCTGGGCCGAGCTCCGATTCGTTCGACATTGAGTTGGGATAAATGCCCGAGATAGGACGGCCAGCCGATGGTTTATTATGTATGCTGCCGGATGGAGAGCTGGACTGGTAGCTAGAGTATTGTGGTTGCAGGTGGTGCTCTCGTGGGCTTGCGGAGCTGGTTTGCCTCTGGGGAACATCGAGGTTGGATCGCCCAGTATTTAGATTCGAGGCGGTGTCGTGGCCGTGCCGTGCTTGTAACTGTGTCTGGGGATCACTAGAAAAAGCCGAGGAGTCGTGAAGAGGTGATCCAGCAAAGGCATTAGGAGAGGCATGCGACTGTCTGCCAAGTTCAGACGCAGCATGCAGATCTGAGGTCGGAGAGTCGGGATTGTGAGAGAGCTCTCGGGAGGGGCTTGGAGAGGAATCATCTGGGTTGGCTATCCGTAGCCCTCCAAGGGCCTTGGACAAGCTAAGGTCCCCATTCATGGTCGAGGGAATAGGGGGCAATCAAAAGTTGCCCACAGTAAAGTGAGGTTGGACTGGCTGGACACCGACCGACCGACCGAGGTGGTGGCAGTTGGAGGCACACTCTTGGCTGGCTCGCTGGCTGGCTGGCGTGGCCGGGGGGAGGAGGAGAAATCAAGTTACGGAGCAGCAAGTCATATGCATCTGGCTGTCGGACAAGCGAGGCGAAACCTTGTCTTCAATCCGCCGGAGAGGCCTGAACACATGGACAAACTGGCGCATCGAGATGCTCAAAGTTAGTATGGCCTGGCAGGATGCGTGGTGCGTTGGTAGGTAAGTCAGGTAGGTTGGTTGGTTGTAGGCAAGTGGTTCGTGAACTGGAGACTGACTTGCCCCAAAGAGTGGACTGCACTGCCAGGGGTATTCAACGCTCTCGTTGCTATCTAGGTAGATCTTCCACGCCTCACATGTCAATAGCAGGACTAACAGCAAGCTCTCTAACAGAATCGACACAACACAATGCAGACGCCTGGCTATTGAGAATGATGTGCTTTGAGAATCCGGAAGCATTTGCTGCTCAATCTGTGAGCTGATAATGTAGAACAGAGGGTGTCCGTATGGTCCATACAGGGGTACGAAGAGATATCCATGCTAATGTTGATACCTTGAATCTCTCTACCTAAGTTTGGCATCTTGACAGACCTCGACTTTTGGGCGCTGAGACGCGAACAACGCCCAGCGGGTCAGCCTCCCGAGGGAGCCCTACTATTTACGCCGTAAATTTAATTGGCGCCCCTCATTTCCGGGGTCGCTCTCTAGTCTATGTCATCAACTAGGTACGACAGGAAAAACCCAATGTTGAGAGATAATAGACCATCTGCTTTGCCTTACTTTGCCACCATTGTCTACGCCAAGTCATCATAGGATCAAGACTCCTTAGATAGGAGACTGTTTCGTAGCAGGTATCATTATATTACAATACATGCACGCTGCGCCCGAGCGCTTGCAGCTTGCAGTCATTCTATTCGAGACTGGCACAACTGTGTACTTGCCGGGCCAATTTCCCTGAATAAGCGATGGCTCACGGACCACCGTAGTAGACACAGCTTGATTCGGATTATCACAAGCCCAAATCGGATTGATGTTACAGTGAACCAGATCGTGAAAAGGCCCAGATGTTAGAGAATGGTTATGCAACTAACCTTTTACGGGGAACGTGGTGGCTCTCTCATCAACCCATTTCCGGACCCTTCAGTTGGTTGCCGTAGACTGTGTCGTGTCATGGTCATATAGCAGATCAACGCTTCGCCGGATGCCAGGTCATGAGAGACCATAAAACTTGATCTTCTAGTAGACGATAGCACTCTTGTAGACTACTGGTTTTCATCGATACGATTTACTTGCAGAACCGCACGACTCCCTTTGGCTCTTAATTGGTAGGCTTGTGATAACTCATGATCACCACTATCTCGGCATCACCTCGCCTTCATTAGATTGATGTGAAGAGCTGAGCTAAGTAGACAAGTGGGCTTCTTTAGAGACCTGATATTTACTGCGCATTTATGGGACAGGAGCGTTCGTTTATCGCGACTATCAGCCCAACCGAAGCTCGCTCGCTGCTTCCTAAGAATCAGAGCATACGCTTTCCTTCATTATTTCTACACCTGGCTGCCCTATAGCATGTCATAAGCTCCACACTGGCTTAGTTTGGAGATGCCGCTTTGGAATTGTGTTTACATTCAGCAAACATCGTTCTCGAAGTCCCCTATCTATGTCAGGTTAAGATACGACACTCGCGAACAGTTTACAAGATGCTTCGCCTACAGCCCACAACCATCACCCTGGTTATGACGGAGATCAAGGAGTTCGAGACTCGAAGGAAATATCGAAAGTATCTCGAGAAGGGCGAGGAGAGTGATGCTATTCTCCGACACGAGGAGAGAGCTCAAGTGGCCAAAGCATCGAAGTCCTCGCCTGCCCAGCAGGGGACAACACGCTCTTCAGGCACGACCGATCGCCAGCCGTTAGCATCATCTCCTCCTCAGTCTGTAGGAGACGCCTTCAGCGATGATGGCTCGCTCACACCGACAATCCCAAAACGAGCAACGTCCTTGCAACTGCCGACGAGCCATGACGGAGCAGACACAACCTCTGATCCTTCATCAGCCCCTATGTATCTGTCTCTGAGGTCTCGCCGGCCTGCCGCGTGTCCGGCGATCTACGGCCATAGCGATCATGGAATGCCTTCAGCCCGAGAAGAAGTGACTAGGACGCCTGAGTTGCCATCACATGAGGATGTGAGGGACGGAGCGCCTGACAATTACCACGGTCGCCTGGTGAAAGAAATACTGCTCGAGCTTTCTGATCAACCATCGCCACGCATGGCGCACTTGCACTTGCCAGCGCCATTCTCTCAAACTCCTCGTAATGCATCACTGGGTACATCGCCATCTTTGGTAAGCTCGATACGTCGAATTTGAAGGAGTGAGTGCGACATTATACTGAACTCAGCTAAGCAGAGTCGTGAGAGAGCGCCTGTCGAGCCAGCCGCCACCCCTGAAGGTACGCAACCTACCACGCCTTCACGACAACCATCGTCGGCGGGATTGGTAAGGGACGCATCCTCGTATGAATAAGAGGATATCCTCAGTCTAACAGACATCATCGCAGTCAAATAGTCCCAGCAGCATCATACGGACTGCGGTTCGCATCATAGGTGGGCGCATTGGCTCGTCAAGCTCGCCGTCTCCGCCAAATGCGGCTGCTCGTCAACGACATGCATCTCCTGGCCATGAGCCATTCACATCACCCGCAGGACCACCATCGCCGTCCGCAGTCCCGGTGACCCCCAGGGTGCGTGTCTACAACGATGCACTTCCGGCGTTTTCTCAGCCACAAACACCAGAGCAGCTACCTGAGGCTCGTCATAGAAGCCGGTTCCTCGGGTCTTACACGGCACCTGTTACGCGGTCTAGAGCTGCCCAGTTGGCTGGTCAAACCCCCGTAACATTGGGAAGAGCACACCGCGGAAGAAGTCGCAGTCCAACCGGATTAAACTCGGTGGGAATGCGAGGGCTTTATGGTGGAAGAGAGAACAGCGGAGAGCAATGAAGGAAGCCTAGCAACGATATGATGCTCGAATTCACAGATTCAACTCACTAGACACGGCTACCTGGGCTTACCAAGGAGTTTGAAGAGGAGTTGCGGAGTACGAGAGCAAGTAGTTAGGTATGCTTAGTCAAGGTTTCTCCCTGATGTAGCTCAACAGCCAGCGGTCGTTCCGGGTGGAACTTAACATAGATTATGCGGCCCCTTGAGATGATTACGTCTACCCTAAGACGCCCAACAAGGGTAGTCATTCTATAGTAGCTGTTAATATACAGTATGCCTAGGTTGCGTCTTTCGTGAGAGATGTGAGGGAGGCTGGCGTTCTGGACCTGATGTGTTGCATAACTGTGTGCATCTGCATTACTACTTTATGCAGAACTGCAACTGGCCATCTTGGGGTGTGTACGAGGTTTCGCTCTTGGGGGAGGATGCTGTAGTCTGATAGGCTCCTGCACCTTCACCGCCTAATGGTTTCCTGGGTGTGAAGGAAGTCGATAAAGTTACTCCATGGGCGTGACCTGTCAGGGAAAATTGCCAATCAAGACAAAGCTAGACATACTCCGGACATAGGCGAAGATTTCTAGCCACGGAGTGGGGTGGTGCTCGCTAGAGGTAGGCTCGAGGTAGGGTAATCGATGCCTGAGGCCAGGACGGCAGGAATGCCCGGCTAGAGGAGTTGGCAACATACCTACGCTAATCCAAGAACGGCCTGGTCCAGAAAGCCCAGACCACCACTGAACTGAATCGCTCGCTGCCCCGGCAAGTGCTGTTGACGAATCAGGGCCGGCGATCGTGCTTGCCTTACCTTAATGCTGCACGCCGTGGTTACTCTCTCACAGCCCGCTCCGAAGCCTCTTCTTGGTTGCTCCTGCTGCTGCTACTGCGGCGCTGAGCTTCTGCATGCGAGGAAACTACCTCCTACCTACCTTACGGCATGGTGTCTGCCTCTCCACAGTAACCATCGCCGCCAACCGTGTCTCGTCTCTCTCCTCTCTCTTACTCTTTTTCCTCCCCATCCCCCAGGAAGGTTCCCTTAGACCTACACCTGGTCTTATCTTCTGCCCTCTTTCTCTCCTCCCGTCTCTTCTCTTTCACCCTCTCACCCTCTTGTTGTCTCGTGCATACCACCTGCCATCGCGTCCACTCACCCATTGACAGGCTTGCGCCTATACATTCTACCGTCCCATCCACAACACATCTCTCTTCCTCTCTTCCTCTTTCCACGCCTACGCCTTGTCAGCCTGTGGTGCCGTCCATCGACCATCACCAACAGCCTTTCTCTTCCAAGTCGACGCCTGCCTGCCGAGACTATCTTTCCTCTTTCCTCCTCAAGGAAACGTCTGCCATCTACGCGCCTGCCTCCCTCCCTCGTCCCTATCCGTCTTCGCACTCCAATTGACATCTGATCCTCAGTCCAAAGACGTCTCGGGCTGCTACCACATCACTTACACTTACTGCTCTCACGTTTCAGTCTCATCTAGTATTCGCAGGTCACAATGTCGTCCTTTGATCGGAGCTTTGGGGCCTCGTCACCAGTCCTTGCTCTTCAACCTCAGGGTGCCTTCCAGAATCAGTTCGGCATGCCAGTCCGATCATACACGGTCCAGTCGTTCAGTCATTCAGGTGCATGGACAGAGCGACCAATCATTAGATCCACCTCAACCTTCGCTGGCCGCAAGCGCTCCAGAGACGAGGCAGCAATCAATCTCGATGAACCAGAGAAGACAGTGCCGGCGCCTTCGATAGAAGAGCCGGAAGACGAATGGGAGTACGGCCCAGGCATGGTCCTCATCAAAAAGAAAACCGGCTACGTCAACGACGCGAGCAGTCAATCCGGAACCTGGGTTGAAGAGAAAGCCGCAGAAGACCGTGCACGAAAGACAGAAGCCGCCATCGCTGTCCAAGAACAGCTCTCCCAGGAACGACCGTCTCTCAGAAGTAACAAATCTCAACGGCTTGACATGACGACAAAACTCAACCCCGGTCTGGATATGCAGCCAAACCGATCAAGTCCAGGTCGTGACCTTGCCGATTCCACAGCAGACGGCGGCGCAGCACCAATCGTGGATGACTTCACTCTGCATCTCGGTATTGGATGGAAGCGCGTCAGCGACGACGACCACATCCAGGCGGCTGCACGAGGCTGGGCTCGCTATATCGAAAGACATTACCCCGTCACCCATGCCAAGCTTTTACTCGAAAGCAAGGGCCTCCAGTCATATCTCGTGGAAGCTAGCGAAGGTTTCTTCCTTTTCGGCGAGGACCTACGCCAAGGTCGACTTGTTAGCACGAACCCCGAGCGTGCTCTTCAGAACCTCAAAATATCCCCTCCTGTCTTTGATGGTCTCGAGACCATGACTGCTGCTGGCTCACCCAAACCCACGGATGCGGAACCAACCATGACAAACGCCGCACCAACTCAACAACTGACGACTACAGCCGAAGTCGACATGGACATGAGCTGAATGACTGCACTACTGGATTGTTAATGATTAGGTTTGCTTGTTTTGAATTTCTTTCTGGTGACGGCCTGCTGGCTTGGATTGCTTGGGCTGGTTGATGAGGACCTGAGGTGCGAGGTTCTTATCGGGAACGGGATGGTGAAGGCGTCACGCCTATCGGGGTTAAAAAGGTAAAATGGGGAGCATTTTGGAGCATCAACGGAATGAATTGTATTTACGTGTAACATTAGAAGCCACTACTTTGCCAATACTATGGCCATCTCGAGGATATGATTATAGTAAAAGGCGTGAATGTGCTGTTGTCGTCAGTCTTGGAGCGAGCAGGTCCCCGCCCGAGACTCGAGGCGCTTGACCTTGGGGCGAATCAAATGCCGTGCGCAACCCTAAGAAGCCCCTTGATGGACGCCTAAGGAGCCACCGGCCAATACTGTATGTCCGGGCACATAGGCACCGACATGCGAGTTGAGCACTCTGATTGTTCGAGAAAGAGAGACTAGGAAGAAGCGACTGGCTCAGAGCCGGTCTGGGGCTTCTCCGCTCCTCCGTGCTTGAGGGCCAGTGCTTCTCTATCGATAGGATCGATCGATAGGCCAAAAATGGCCGCGACCCTGGCCTACCAGCTATCTAGCAGCATCCACCTGCACATGCAGAGGGAATCTTGGAGGGCCAGCAGGCGGTGCGCGTACTAACGAATGGCGCTCCAGCAGAAGCAATAGAGAGAGATGCCGTGCTGAATGAGTCCTATTCTGCGGGAGAGCCACAACAGCCAGACCTTGACGCGTGACAGGCTGCGAGGTGAGGAACAGCAACATGCCGGATCCGTATCTAGCGACCGCAACGCGTAGCAAGCAGAATGAGAATAGAAGACTCTAAAATCAACTACACTCTGACAAACCTCCTTTCTCTTTGAAAAGATCTCTTGGACAATTCGAAGAGATTGTATTCAATTCGGCTCTTTGCTGCATCTTTAAGAGGTGAACGGAGGCCTTCCATCCCCCTTGCTGTGGCGAACGACAGGCACAGCCTCATTTCAGCAAGCAGTCACAACTGGCAGGCGCCCAGAAGAGTTGGAATCACCCCAGCTGGAACTCGGCTCTTCAGGTCGACTGATGCAGGGTTAGTAGACTCTTGACTTTGAGCCGAGCTTCCTCGCTCATTTTCTTTAGCTCTCTTGTTGTTCATTCTCTTGTCTTGACTTCAGTTCGAGTTTTCGGTCGGAGGAGCTACACTGCTTAGCTTTTCATCGCAGCGCCCCGTGAGGCGCAAATGCCCCGACCCCACCATCACCGTCTCACAGAGGCAGAGTGACTGCCATCTCTCGTTCCACGGCCGGCCACTCCAGCCAGCCGCACCAGAAGTGGAATTCTTCAACACACGCACAAGCAAGGGGCCGCCCTCAATGGTCTCCCAGCCGGATCACTCGACCTCGCTGACCATCCGCGGGCCGGCGTCCGTCGTCGGCGCCGGCTCATCAGGCGGGCGGTCGTCGCATCACCACCTGAGCTCCCGCAATCGTCGCTACAACCGCTCCCATGCCGGCGGCACCTCATACGTACCCCAGAACGAGTTCCCGTGGTTCAGCAACTCGGGCGATGTCGAGATTGTCATCAAGGTGGCCAGCGGGCACGAGAATAGGTATCTCCTGCATAGGCACACCTTGACTCGATGCTCGGGGTTCTTCGAGGCTAGTACGAGCAATGAATGGTCTCGTGCCCAGGAACTACCCGCGCTGCCACCGGCTGGAACCACAGCAGGTGCCCTCACGACGGGAGCGGAGCTAGCGAGGATCGGGGAGGACTCGGGCAGCGAGCGTGGAGGGACTGGGACAGCTCGACCGTCCCCGGCAGGCACACCGAGGAAGAGGTGGAGGTATGAGCTCGACGCGGGCTCTGGAGATGACATACCCATGTTAGTCCAAAGGGAGGAGAGCACGGCTGGCAACAACTCGGCAAATGCCAATTCTCTATTTGGTGGCTCAGCCCCTACGACCTCCTCAAGCCGGAGCAAGCCTTCACACTCCCATTCATCATCACACTCTCACAACTTCTTCCGCTCCGTCGCCAACCTAACACTCAGTTCTCCCTCTAATCCACCACTGCCTCCACCCTCTCAAACCGAGCAGGATCTCTTACGTGACTATGATAATCTTTTTCGAATAATGTACAACTACCCACCCGTCCTCGATGGCATTAACATCGCCGATGCCTATGTGCAGTGCAAGTCACTGCTAACGCTCGCGGACCAGTATGACGCACTAGCTGTTGTGGGACCGCGGGTCGATCACCACCTTCTGCAGTTCCAGTCACGGCTCTGGAAGCAAATAGCCAAGTATCCCATCAGCTACCTGCGGCTGGGCTACCTATCCCGAAGCAAGATCATCTTCCAAGAGGCGCTGATCCATGTCGTGGGCCAATGGCCAGCTGGCGAGCGTAGTTTGCGCGCCGCGCTGCCGGATGCGGTGCTCGACATCATCGAGGACAAGGTGGACGAGCTGGAGGAGATCGTGGCAAGGGTGGAGGGCCGGCTGTTCAGGCTGAATCTGACGACGAGGTCCGGTGAGCGTGTGACACCATCGACATCCTACCTCGACTGGCTAGCCGTGAGCCTGTTCCGGCAGTGGTTGGCGGATAATACGACGCCTGCGCCGCCGGTCCCAGATAGGCGAGGCGGCAGTTCACGGGACGGGAATCGGGCCCGTGGTGGGAGTAGTGGAAGCAGCAATGCGCCGGCTCCAGTTGGCGGCCCAGCAGGCGCCTCCTCTATGGTGCCGCCTATAGTGCCACCGCTGGCATCCCTGGGGCGGACGTACCGGACGCTGGGTTCGCCCAGCGCGGTGTATCTGGGCCACGACGAGTGCAAGCGGTTCCTGAAGCTGACACCTGAGATGTACAGCCGGGACAACCTGCGGCGCTTCGAGAAGCGCATCGACGAGCTCAAGGCCATGGCGCGCGAAGTTGTGCGCCCGCTGATGGGCAGCGGGCTGGAGCTGGACTTGGGAGGTGCAGGAGGCAGGCAGGCCGACGGGATCGGCTACCTGACGTGCACGAGAGTCGGGGATCGAGACCTACCCTGGTCGGTAGATGACTGATCTGGACTCGAGAGAAATATGAGGTTCATGTGTTGGATATAGTCATATTTTGCATTGGGAGAATGGAATGGAAGCTGGGATCTTTCATTATGTTGTGTCATTTTGGGAGCTGGATATTGGCTTCCCAGGAGTTGGTCCTCGGGGACATCATGTCACGTTCCTTCGAGACGAATTTCTTTAACGATATATGAACGATGTTAGCTAGCGATCACATAAGGATACCCGTCAATGGAATGACCTAATTATCAGAATTATCTCTTAGCTCTCTGTCTGTGAGGTCATGTGCTAATACGTATTTGATAGTCATAATTCTACTTCCTGAACAGGGCTTTCATGGGTATCATATTCATATTCTCATCAGTGATATACTCTAATCATCCCTTGTCAGATCGACGACGGAGATATCACTTCGCCTGAAGACCTTGCCATGGGTCTTCTTTCGATGCTGCGTCGATGCGGCCTGTTCACTCATAATACGGTCCGCTTCGTCACGAGTGACCTCAACCTCTTTAAAGTACCCTACAGCACTACTGCGGGGAACGTACAACTTCGTCTTACTTGTCCTTGTAGAGCTAGTTGTGACGATATCGGATGGCTCCGAGAGTGAAGCACCGCCATCAGGCTCTGGTTGCAGCTCGCTTAGACCAAGGGAACTACCGCCCGTATTCTTCTTTGAAAAGATTTCTTCCAATTCCCCGAGATCCGAGTCTGAATCTGGACCGAGTTGATGCGGTATGTAGCCTTCTTTCTCTTTGCTAACGCTCGCAGAGATCTTCTTTGTCACAGACGCGAAGTTCTTGATCGACGCCTGTGAGCTCGGCAGGTTCGAAGCACCAACTTTGGAGGCTTCGACTTTAGTCTGATGGTTTTCTTTCCTAAGTGCTGTGGATCTGTACTTCCGCGGACTCGATGTGGGAGAGCTAGCTGAAGCGCCGGAGACGTTCCCCGTCTCTGGCGATGGGCTTCGAACGTGCTTCAGACGTGAAGCAGAGGACGAAGAAGACGGACGTACAGGACTAGACGAGATGACAATTGCCTCTGTAGCAGTGACGGTTCTATCGGTCCTGGACGTTGCTTGTGAGCTGGCGATCGTCCAAGGGTTGGTCTCCGCCGACGGCTTACTCGCCGGTGGTCCGCCTTTTGGCTTGGATTGCTTACTTCTCGTGCCCGTAGACAATTTTGGTTGCATTGCTTTGGTTGATATCGCGCGTGCTTGCTGCCAAGGTCTGTCAGGACTTGACGGCATCGGCGGCAGCTGGAGTTTCGGCGGTGGTGAAGAAGATAGCAGGAGGCCAGCGGAAACAGGTTGAGTTGCCGCTGGTATGTTCTTCGTAGTTCTGACGAACTTGTCCATGGCGCCTGCGGGCATGTTTGCCTTCTTACGAGCCCGCTTGGGCGTTTTGCTCAGCTTAGATGCCTCTTTAGATCTTTGCTTCTCCTCCCAGTCTTGCACTGTGACCGGCACACCTAGTTTAAGGATGGATTCTGGAAGCCAGGCCAGGTTTGGTTGGAGAGGATCAAATGCTTTCCTAGATGCATTTTTGGGTAGGTCGTCTCCATCAGCACCCTCAATCTCTTCTTGGAAATCATCGTCGCTGTTGAGGGCAAGTCCCTGGCGTCCATATGCTGCAACAGCCTCGTCCTCTTCTTCGCTTAGGCCCAAGGCAACAACGTCAGCTGGCACATAGGAAATGCGAAGTTCGGGTGTGGCATCAGTGCTGAAATGAGTTCTCCGTTTCGAAACCGCCTTTATTAGGGTTGCTTCTTCTTCCAAAAGCACGTCAGGATCACTCGAGGTACGGCCCTGCCGGTTGCTAAGATCCAGCACGTTTGAAACAAGCAGGCTCGGTGCAAGCACCCTGATGAGCTTGACGGCACCTCCTTTGTAAGTCCAATCGAATGTTTCTCCCACAAAAGCACGTAGCCCATGTATGTCGATCGGTTTCGTCGATGGAAAAGACTGCTTCAAGTTCTCCAGCTGTGCAGCCTGAGATACTACCGGATGCGTATAATATCTCAATGTCTCTAGATTTGGGAACGAGTCTGGAATCTGGAGCGACTTGTGACGAGTACGAAAGAAGTCACTCTCATTTGTCCGCAATTCATGTATCAAGTTGGCCTTCCACTCGGCCAGGGCACTTGCATCTGACTTCTTGAGGCGGCATAGTGATTTGCCAAAGCCAGCTTTCGCAGCTTCGCAGGCTACTTTGACGCCGCAGCCCGGCACTCCTTCGGGGATGTAGTCTCCTCCGCTCATCAAAGCAACAAGCACCATTCCTTCCCTGTCAAGCCCAGGGACTGTTTGACGCAGATCTTCTGCTTCGTAAAGGAAGACGTGTGTTGGCGTCTTGCTGCCTTTGGTGCCATCAGCAGACCAATTTCGCAGCGTTCGGGTGCAGCCAAACATTATGGTGTCGACATCCTCGCTGAGGACTGCATCTACGATGCCTTGCTGTTGAAGGAGTGCACATTCGGCCTCGGCTTCACCCGGAGCGTCATGGACTTGAAAGCCGAAGAGCTTGATCAGCCTCTTCGCCATTGCCGTGGCGACGCCATCTCCTCTGCCCGAGCGTTTGTTACGCTTGAACACCGGCTTGTTCGGTCCGTCGAAGACAAATACAGGCTGTATAGAAAGGCCCAGGAGGCGGACTAGGCGATAGAACAGCGTGCGTATCGCAGGATTTGCTCCACCTCGCGCAGCTTGTGTCTGAAACTGCCAGATAGCAATGTCAATGGCAAGACGAAATGGCCGGCCAGTTTGTTCTAGATGCTCAACAGCTAGCTTGCAAAGCGACACCCGCTTCCCAGGGCCAATTTCCTTGTAGATACTACATGAGTATGTCAGCGATGAAGCCGATGCACCTCATGCTCGAGGCTATAGTTGCCACTCACCCTTTGATGCCCATTGTGAGCCCCTAATCGTGCTAGCAAGTATATTGAAGCCGTCGTAGTCCCATTCTACCGAGAGATTGCAAGTTCTGGCAATTAAAGGCTCATGTCGCGTAGTATTTGAGGTGAAGGGCTTTGAAACAGCTTGGGAATGGGACAAGACGCGCCTGACCTAGCTAGGTACGCTGTAAGTTTAAAGTCCATCTTGTTGACTTCATTGCCCCGCGTTTCTACGGGGACAGGGTGCAAGTAAGCTGACCATGCAGCGCTAGAATTGGACCCCAGCAAACCCAGATCCACGACACCTATCACTGCAAACGCGGAATGTGCTCTAGGTCGCAGAATGCAATTCGATTAGCAGCCTGATTGAGGCAGGAAAACCGGCGATGGCGTCGTCTGCAGGCGGAAGTCTCCCGCATCGCACAATATCGAATATCAGGACAGGAGAGAGCAACTCTCCCGGCAGACCGCAAGCTACACCAGGAAGCCCTCATACGCCGCAACGAACAATTACCTCAACCTTCGGCTCTCCTTCGAGCATTCGCGCAGAAGAAGATGTCATATTAATCGAATTCGGCTCGAGAAATCTTCGTGTGGGCTTCGGCGGAGATCCTTTACCTAAAGGCCAGCTCGAATTTGGTCCGGAGCATCAGCGACGGGTTGGCGACTTCAGAGCCTGGGAGACGGGCTATCAAGATGAGTGGAGAAAGAGACCTCTTGGGAAGGACTGGGGCAGCGATCATGAACTCTGGCAGTTTGATATACGAGGCGTAGACCTGGGCTTGGTGCAAGACAAGATCGAGCGGGCATTGCGAGAAGCATTTACAAAGTGCGGCTCCATTGAATGATACCCACGCGAAGGGGTTTCCCACCTGCTAACACTGGTGTATAGATTTCTTTTAATTGACTCACGAGCGAGACGAATGGTCGTCATTCTTCCTTCAGGCATACCGATGCCCCTTTTATCTGCGACTTTAGATACCCTGTTCACTCGATTCCAGACTCCTTCCATTTCGCTTCTCTCGTCACCAGTTATGTCAGCGGTAGCGGCTGGCGTTCGCTCTGCTCTAATAGTCGATCTTGGCTGGAGGGAAACCGTGGTGACCAGCGTCTACGAGTATCGAGAGGTACAATGTAATCGAAGCGTCCGGGGTGGGAAGCTGCTGCTCGAATCGGTGCACAAGTTTCTCTCGGCAGCCATCGCAAAATCCGAAGGTAAACCTTACCAACCAAGCTCCGACCAAGAGACGGAGCACGTTCTCGGGTTTGAAGAGTGCGAAGAGATTGCCAGCCGCATGTTATGGTGCAAACCCGTGCGAGGAGCAGCCTCGAGCCAGGACTCGGAGGGTTTGCCGACGGTCACGGAGCAGGATGAGTCTGAGAGCACCGCATCGGCGGTTAATCAGACTGCTAGCATCCCCCTAAAGTCGATATCATCACCGGCATCTCTTAATATCCCATACGAGCAACTCACCGAACCGTGTGAGAACGCATTCTTTGAGTCGCAATATGCATCTACCAGCTTTGACGACCACGAACTCCCAATACCCATGCTGGTGTATCGCAGTCTGCTTCAACTTCCAATGGATGTGCGGGCGATCTGCATGGCTCGCATAATTTTCACTGGAGGATGCTCTAGAATATTAGGACTACGCGGCCGGATCTTCGATGAGGTGAATTTACTCGTGAAGGAGCGCGGTTGGGATCCCGTGAGGGGCAAGGGTGTGGAACAGTTAAAGGCAAATCCGAAGCTACAACGGCGTGGAAGCCGACAAGCAAGCAATGGTCCTACTGGAGTGAGTCAGCCGCCTGATAGCGGTGGAGAGCAAGACGGCGTGTGGCACGATGCTGCGAACGCTGGTCCGGAAGTGGACCCGATCGATGAACAGTTACGGAAAGGGGCTGATGCCCGGCTGCCGGTTCATGGTGAGCTCAGGGCCGTCGAGTCTTTAGGGGCATGGAGCGGAGCAAGTATGCTCTCTCAACTCAAGATTCCGGCCATCGCAACGGTAGACCGCGAAATCTGGTTACAGCAGGGAGCCAGCGGGGCATCAAGACCAGGTGAAGTCGACTTGAAGGCGCAGCAAAGACAGAGCATGGGTGCCGGTGGGCTGATCCGAGGTGCTGCATCGGGGACGAATTGGACTTTGGGCGTCTGGGGATCTTCATAGATCTATGCATGCACATCTGCATCCGCTTCCGTGGTGACGCCCAGCTGTTCTATCAAAAACCGGCTTGCAAAGCCCCAATTGTCCAGTCCGTGATCCTTCGCTGTCACATGTATGTGTCCGAGTTGTGCTGTTCTCTCCGTCTTCTCTTCTGATCTCGCGGGATGTTGGAATATGTGACAAATTGTTCTAGACTATGGATTGACGATCGTGATCTCCTTGATCTCAATAGAGATATGACGAACCCTTCTTGAGCACACTCAACTTATTTACTGCAGCAAAGTAAAATACATTTGGGGAGCATTGCAACCTTCTTGATGTCTGTTCGGCTTCTTGACAGATTGTATTCATTATAGTAAATACCCACCGGGGTTTATTTGTTGAGTATGGTGCGTGTCTCGCCATGACATTCGAAAACGAAAGATAGCCTTTAGGCGATTCTACATCCAAACCATATGTTCTATCTCTGCGCGATGCTGTCATGAGGTCTTGAATCAGTACAAAACCATATTGCCTATCCTTTCAAATAATTGAGCGGGCAAATGGTACAAGCCGCTTGATATTTTGCCTCCTATCGAGGTCGTAGTACCTTGTCTTGCTCCTGCCCTAAACGACAGGACGTACTTGCCCTTCTGCTTCCTCCGAGTAACCACTTGTTTACATCTCGAATCCAGATCAAGGAAGTGTCCCTCCGCATTACGCCAGCATTATATCAAGAGGAAGCTGCAACGCAACAATCGCACCTACCTCTATCACACCAGGCTCTGCTTGCTCGGAAAGACATCATCATTAACTCCGTCCTTATTTGTACTATCATTATCCCCTTCTCCTGTTATCTGTTTTGTCTCCAGGCTTTGCCATTCCAATCACTCAAATCCCCATCTGTTTACAACCTCACCGTTCGTTCGTTGCGAAGTTGGCACAGGGCCTTGTATGCATACCAATCGCTGATTGCTTCTTGGTTCGCTCTGTCACCCTTCCCTGTCTCCCTCGTTCACTCGAAGCCAGCATCCGCCGGCAAAGTCGAGCAGAGTTTTGGAATTTTTGTCCTCCTCCGGCAGTATCCCGAGTAAGTTTGGCCTTTCTTATCCACCCTTGCCCCCTTTCCCACCAAGAACTGCCTCCGAATCACCTCAAACATGACTCCCTCTGCCACTCGCAAACGTATCAAGAAGCTTGTCCGTGAGCTTTTCGAACTTCAGCGATTTGATATCCCCATGACTACTGCTACTCTAGTGGAGTCCAAGTATCTGCTGCGAAGTACGAAACGCTGCGCTCGCGTCGACATAAAATCTGATCATTCCTCAGATGTGCTAACCTGCGAAGTTGATCGTCACTCCATCCCCAAATTCATTCTTTGCCAGCTGCAGGATCAACGACTGACTGATACGTCCAGCCCACGAGTCGCTCTCACAGCTGCTCTCTCCTTCATCATCTCCTCACTCCCCGCTCATCTTGTCAGAGGCTCGTGCTTTCCGGTCCTTTTTAGCTGGCAACGATCGCTCACCCATCGGACTCACGTCGTCTTTGCCTTCGTCGATATCCCGATGGCTTCACAAATCTATACCATCGAGGAGCTTCTGAACCTTCGAAGCTCCTATCAATCTAACGGTCTCGCGTCCGTCGCTAATAAGGATCGCGAGCTTGGTACGTTGCTCCCGAAAATAATCATTGCCAATATCATCCCACTAATATATCCTAGCTGAGATCATTCGTGGCCCCAGCTACAACTGTGTTGGTCCAATGCAGCGCAACGGTAGAAAGACTAGGGAGGACTCCTCTACGGAGTCGGACGAAGTAGTCTTCAAGGGAAATGTGAAGCGCCGCACCGCTCAGGTTTCAACCCAGCCACCGGTTCACCCTGCCCCTATTCAGCCCGTTCCCTATCAAGCCGACTTGGAGTGGAGATACCGCGGAAGAACCGACTCTGAGATACCAGCTAGTGAGCCTCTTTCCGCTCCATCGGGCCTGAATGCGCAACAGAATGAGGGCTTTCAGCGCTTCTACAAGGCTGTCGTCTCTCCTACCCATGTCCGTGTTACGGCTGGTGGACGCATTGTCCCGAACCCCAGAGGATCTTCCCCAACCACCAAGCGAGCCAAAGACAGCGAGTCTTCAATCAATACTCAGGCAGGTGAAGCGAGGCCTACTTCGACTATGAAGGAAGGAGTGCCGATGATGGCTATGCCTTCTATGCACCCATTCTTTACAGGCTTTCCCCAGGGTTTTCCACCCTTCCATCCCCTTGGCATGATGCCCATCCCAATGGGTACTCCTATGCCAAATGGGCTGCCCCTTGGCGCCATTCCTGTGCCAGCAGCGCACAAGCATAACAGTGCCCCGGATACTGCACTCAAGGAGACCAACAACAAGAAGGCGGAGGAGAATCAACCAGCTGAGGTGCTCAAGTCAGAGAAATCAAAGACTGATATCAAGATCTCTCCACCCGAGCAGTTCGATCCTACGAAGCCCTTCTTTTACAACGGTCAGTGGATGTATCCACTTCCAACACCAATGCCTCCAGCTTTCGGTCGTGGGATGATGCCTTCCCCAAATTTTGGCGTCCCCTTTCCTGCTCCCATGATGGTACCGCCTCCAATGGGTATGCCAATGATGCTGAATCCTTTCGCTGGCCCCCTACCATCTCATTCTGCATCAGGGCTGTCTCGAGCAGCAAGCTATGGTCATCCAGTCCATCCATCCTCTGCAAACCCTCCCATTTCTTCGATTCGTCCAAGTGACATCAGTAAGAAGCAGATGGAGTCCCTGCGCGGGAATCTCAAATATCACGAGGATCAACTGCAGTACAACCGTCATCAAATTGATGAGAAGGACATGGAAAACAAGATCCAGCTCCTGAAGAATGATATCGAGCGCTTTGAGCGTGTTTATCAGGCTCAGCTTGATTTTGAGGCAAAGCACTATCCGAAAGCCGACAGACCCAAGGATGACAAGTCATCCGTCTCGAACCGCAGCCTGAAGCCTTCCAAGTCGTCTTCATCAGAGGGTGAGGGACATCAAAGCCAGCCTCAGTCTCAGGTGGAGACAAAGCCTGTGACAGAGCAGGTCAAAGATGTCTCCCGCGTTAAGACTGGATTGAACAAGAGTCTTCGGGCTGAGCCTTCTTATGATTCACATTCATCAAAGCTGGCCGCTTCTTCCGAGGATCGTGTGAAGAAGTCTAGCTTTCCCAGTGATGCTGCTCTCGCGCCTCCGTTCCAGCCTCGCTCTGTCTCTTTGTTCGTTGAGGGCAATAGCTTTGCCAACTTCAAGGACCCAGTCTACACGGAAGATCAGTTGAATGAGTCGCACAGGAGACTGTTGGCTGCCGGGGCAAAGGTATGGGATGCCGCTCCTGTCGACAATGCAATCGATAAGCAGGGCATAGATCACCGTGACCCGGCCCAAGCCACCAACGAGGGTGCTGCTGACCAGCCAGATGATGTCGAAGATCGTAGCAGCTTAGGTATCCCTTATCTTGTTGGCACCCTGCCACCTGGCATGAATCCTCAAACTGCACGAGACACGGACTATGTCTATGTGCGTGAGCTGACGGATGATGAACGACGTTCTCGATATCTCCATTGGGGTCAAGCTCCTCATTCTGTCCGAAGAGGTCTACCCAAGTTCGATGGCAAGGACTTCTACCCTCCTTCTCCTATTAAGGAGCCAACATCAGATAGCGACTCTCCGACACTGCGAACCAGGCGGATCCCGTACAAGAAGGAGCGCGCAGATGCATTTCGCCATGAAGCGGTGAGTACCGCAATTCCGGTCTCCAGTCGCTTGCCCAACGCGAAACTAGAGACATCAGAGGGCCATGCAATGTCTTTCAGCAGTCAGGTTGGCAGTAGCTCTGATGACTTCAAGATTGCTCTTGAGGAGAGCAAGACTCCTGATGAATCCAAGAAGTCGAGGCTCAGCAAAATCGGCAAGGTCGCTACCAAGTCAAACGAATCCCTTGAGCGACGATCAGCGGATCACAGGTTCGTACAGACACTCTCCCACCCTTCCGTCGTGGACTAAGATGTGCATATAGTGCGAAACTTTGGCGAAGTATGCTGAAGAGAGGTGTCACCAGTTCCGATGCTTTACCTAGCGAGATCTCCTCCACTACTGTCCAGGGAGTCCTCCCGCAGTACAGAGGGCACGCTGCAGCATCTCTAAGTCCAACCATTGCTCATCCAGCCGGCTCAACAGGTCGTGCATCTCCTCGCAAATCTCTCGAGCATTCATCAATTGAAGGAGCACTCCTTAGACCTGTGTCTGTCACCGACAATCGTGGAGAAAACATGCCACCCGTCGGACCTGCTTCGCTCGAAGACAATTTCCGAAATATTGTTTCACTGGATGCGAAGAATCGCTCTGTTCTATCGGCCAGCTGGAATAATCTGAAATGAGCCTTGACTGCTATTCGACTTGACTACCCTTTGTCTGAACGAGACGGCAACTGTTAGATTGATCACCTCGCTATCAGGCTGTATCATGTATCAACATCGCATGCACTGTTTTTTCGACTGGTCACGTTTTGCTTGCGTCCTAATTTTTTCGGATCGACGAGATCCAAGTAGTCGATGAGGAAGAAACGACTTCATATACTGTGTTACTGGCTCCTGCTTTTCCATTGCTGTCCGCCTGTTATCTGGTTTCTCAGGTTAGTCGACTTATCTGACAGAGTATTCATTCAACTTCAACATCATACACAACGTGGCAAGGACTTTGATGGAGTATAATTACGATTACATTCTCGAGAACGGCAACAGATTCGTCTCTAATTATTGCTTACGCTTTGGAGAAGCATTCTCTTTGACTCATAGCATAGGCTGGCTAGTTTAGCAATGTGTAGATTTATAATACCGCTTTACTAAACGCGCTGTGTTTTGTTATTCTGCCTGACCCTCAGTGTACTACTACTCGACATGCCCGAAAAGTCCAAGGAGCATGACCACAGGCTTCCGTATTATTACAAGTACCCACGGTTTCGGAATGTACCTCACCATCAAACCTTCAAACTCATTGATGGAATCTACTGATGAAAGTCTGCAGGCGAGAGCGGAGGAGCGGTGATTCATATTGCTCCTCAACTTGGGTTGCTCTTCGCCAGTCGTATACCTCGAAAACCATGAATTTATGTGGTTGACGCGGAGATATCCTAGCGGTCTAGAAACTTACAGTGTTTGAACTCTAGAGGCTCATTCTTGTCATGGAGATAACATGCTGTCGTGTCAGTAGAGACAACTAGGTATAGCAAGGATGGCCGCCTTGGGCGCTTGGTCACGTTGCATCAGTCAGGCCCTTGGAGACTTCGGGAGTACCTCCCATGGAGCATTTCACATCGCAGCGGTGGGGAGCTGGGACAATTGTGAAATGGCCATTGAGCAACCAAGTGCTTCGGATTTATATTTTCTGCTACCGATCCGTCCATTTCCCATAAATGCAACAGCCGTAGCATGTCGCAAAAAAAGACGCCGAGCCGAATATTTTGATTCCAGCCGAGGCCACACATGAATCACGTGAACGGGTTTCGTGATACGTTCGTTGGTCATGCCTACTTGTCATAGCGACAAGGTAATGTGCCGATAGATGCTGCTATGCCGTTTCCATCCCTCATTCCGATGAACCTCGTGATGAGTGAGGTAGCTTATTTGGCACCGGTCTTGCCCTTGGTCTCGCGGCCGGCCTTGATGCGCTCCAGGATGCTCTCACGGTCCTTGTCGAGCTTCAACTTGGTGATGACGACGTTGCTGGGGTGGATGCCCAGAGGCACACTCTGGCCGGAGGTCTTCTCGCGGGTGACACGCTCGACGTGGATGACGTACTTGAGACGGTAGACGGAGGTGACCTTGCCCTCCTTGTCCTTGTTAGAGCCACGGACGATGAGGACCTCGTCGTCTTTGCGGATGGGGATGCTGCGGACCTGTTGACGAAGACGTTGTCAGTAAATTGGCTGTGGCTGCAGGGAGTTGAGGTGATTGCTTACGTTGTACTTCTCACGCAGCTCCTTGCTGAGAGGGGCGCTCATGACGTTCCTTCGGACGCTTGAAGGAGCGCTGTAGTGAGCCTTGCGAGACTTGCGTCTCGAGGAGTGGAGAGCTGTAAATATAATCGTCAGTCGTGGACTCCATGATGGAATATAACCATGACACGGTATCAAGTAGGAATAATATGTCAACACGTACCCTTGCTGACCTTGGCCATTGTGATTGATTGCTGTGAAGAATGGGAGGTTAGGTTGGTAGTCGGCTGTGATCGTGAACGGAATGAAGGAGAGGAGGAATTGAAGGTGTAGAGTGGTTTTTGGTGTGAGCAGAAAATTAAGCGAACCCTGTGGGAATTCGGTGGGGCTTTCCTGACCGCCTACCAGTTTGGGTGATCAGCCAGATCAGTTCTGCCAGGCGGTCTGCCAAAGACACCAAAAGTTTACACGCTCGCACGGACCATCCTGGGCTTTGGGTATATAAGCCTCGTCTCTCTGCGTCCATTCTCAAAATCTTTTCCGTTTCTTGGTATACTTACCTTGTCTGGCACCGACCCGATCAATAAGGGGACGGTGCAGGTTGGGAGACCTGCATTGCACGTCGCGGAGTTGACCAGTCTGGTTTGTCCTTCGGGGCCAACCTGGGCGGAATTTTTGATATTTTCTTTCATTGTGATCTCCACTTGATGTGGTGGCACGAAGAAGGAGCCTCGCACTAGCATCATCAGCATAGAGTCTGCCTCTAATTCTGGGAAACCCGAGATCCTTACTTAATTACGGAGCTGTCATGGAATTAGGAAAAGCGAGATGCCAAAGTGGTGAAGCTCCGACTCATTGGCGGTCCCCAGCGTCCATCCCGCCTGGAGGCACATTCATTTTGCAGCTCCTCCAACGTAACTAGTGAATACGTGATTCTCACTGATGGTGCCAGGCGACTGCCGTACCTAGATAGTCAATAATCTTTCCGGCTACCATTTCCTACTAGCAGCGCCCTTCATTTTCAAAGTAATTATTCGATGACTTGTCGTAATTGCTTGAACGTATTGCCGTTCCAACTTATCTGGACATATCAATGTTAGGTAGAGCGAAAAGTGTGTAAGATGATTCGCGAATGGTAGGACTGTTAGTAGAGTACACTGGTTATGGGCGCATTTTGGTGAAATTTGGCGTTTATTACTATGCTGGCGGAGCTTCCACAAACAGCAGGTCATTCACCTCACGATCCTACCTCGATGAGGTAAGGACTGCGACCAACAGACTACCAAGGTATAAAATGCCCAGGTGCAGGTTCATATTGAACTTAATCTGCCATTTCATCTCCAACTTATTGTGAATCAGAGGACACCGCCTTCTGTCCTCTGGCCCTCCCAACTTTGAATCAAGTTCCTCACTAAACAAGCAGTTGTCTATGGGTCTCAACTGATCCCAAAGGTGATGATGCTTTCGGGGCTGTTGCCATTATGATTCTAGATATAGTAAGGCACTGGAAACTACCATACAAATTCCTCGTACAACGTGAATTAACGTACATAGAGGCCTGTCAATCCATCTTCGATGCCTCCTCAATTATCAGTGTGTCGTATTCAGCTCCTTCAGTCATCCGATATTGACGTTACATTCAGCCTCCATCATGACAAACACCAGGACCGAGCGCCAATATACCTCTTGATAGCATGGGCATGAACTTGTATTCTCTCGACTCATCTTACAGTGGACTCCTGATTTAATACCAGCACAGATCCCTTGGGCTGGTCCCAGCTAACGTGCAGTAGCGGGTCATGATCCTTCGGCACTTGGATATGGTGCTCGCTACAAGTATTGATTAAATGACGGGTTCGTTTCGTGCCGTGGAGTACGTACTTGCGAGATAAGCAGGAATCGCCTCATGATTGCGGGCCGAACCGCCGCTGATCGAAACATATTGAAACATCAAACGACGCTCGACAAATCTCTCCGTCCAAGGTGATTCAACACATGTTGTTTTCTTGCCTAACGCTGGATTCCCGGGCCTCGTTCGGCGGCGGAGGATTTGGCGTGGGCGGATTGGGGTGAGGTTTTGGGTACGGCTTTTCATATTGGATCCCGCTACCAGACATTGGGCTTATCGCCATTCTAGCAGCCATTAGCGAGTTGCTCACGGTCTCTTCGTTCCCGACAACCGACTTGGGATTCTCTTGAGTCTCGAACTGCTTCTCCAGGAGCGTCTTTGAGTCTTGCGAATATCGTCTGCCCAACTTTCCCAATGATGAGCCATGGGAGCTTTCATTACTTATAACCTGACGGAGCCTTCGACACACGACTCGGGATTCGCCCTTCCCTTTTTGATGCATTCAGTCGCCCCCACTCGCTGTGAAGCGAGACGGCCTGAGCAAACAACCATGAAGATGGTTCAGTATCTCTCCAGCTGACATGTTTCCGCAGTGAGACGCAGGCCCGCCCTATGGGAGAGTGTCCCGGGCATTGCACGTGGTATGGCTCCCCCCGTCTGGTAGTTTGATCGGCAAGCGAAGGTGGTGGGTTGCTTGCGGGACACCCGTTCTTCTAAGAGGCCGCCCTTTGCAATGGAGGATATATGAGGCGATAGCGCACAGATGCTCTCGAGTCGGATGATATCGCACTCTGTCGCTGATAATGGAAGGGAACAGGGGTATAAAACTTGCTTCCGGGACCAGGTGACTCCCTGTATAGGCCAGAGATCAATATCGGGGGATACTCCACCGCAATGGCGACGACGACAACGACAAAGACCATCGCAGCGGTCGCCATATCAAATAGCCAACCCACCACCACCCACCAGTCCTCGACCCCGCGGCTGTTCCCTAGGCCCGCCGAGGGTCAGTCTTGCGAATGGGTGACCAGCCGTCTCACCATACCATGGTCAGTCCACAATAGGGGAGGAGTGTGCCGGTTCCTTCGGGCTTGTCTTGGACGGAAGCTGTGGGCCAGAACATGCTCTCGGACCAAGGTGCTGCGCAGACTTCACTTGACTGGCGCAAGAGTGTGTGCCTTCCACCACCCACTCTCTTCGACTCTCTGTCTCTACGGCTGTCTAAGTGGTGGATAGCAAGATTGCTCCGGAGAATTTGAGAATGCTGACGAAGCATCTCAGCCACTGAAGCATTGAGCATTCGCTCTCATGTGGGGTGTCTGCCTGGACATGCATTCCGGTACATGGCATCTTTCGACATATATACGGACTCGCGAGTAGTATGCCAAACTTCATGGGGTGGATGATCCTGGCTCCTTGACTCAACCTAGACACAGAAACCAACCTAACTCGCTTCGTCTTCGCATTCTCGATGCTGCGGCTGCTCTACCGGCGGCTTCACTACGATGCCCGCTGCCCGATGCCCATACTACGCAGTAACAACCAGACAACCTTACAACCTGCAGGCTCAGGACTGCTTTCTCCGGCAGCTTGATCGAATCCATCATATCGGAATGTTAGCGACTTGGCTTCCCACTAACTAGGGCTTCAGGCGTTAGAGATTCGTCAAAGCACAATCGACTTCCACTAGGAAGCGCGGAAACAGCACCCAAAACCGACATGGATTCGTGTTTCCTTTTACCCCCCCTTCCGCCTCATGCAAGATTGCCTCTATTCTACCCCAGTGGTGTTTCCGTCACATTCCAGGTCCCGAATCGCAACAAGCGAATAGAGGGCTGCTGCAGCCTTTCTGCAGGTGCCGCGGGGGTTCCCTCAGTCAGGGTGGCCGTTGGTTCTCTGGCCCTGCACATGATTGCCCTTGCAGGTGTCTTCCCCCCTCGATCCCATCGCCCCCCTCATTCTACGACGCTATTATGTGCGTCAGCGCAGCGCAGCGTAGCAGCCGCACTGTTCCTGGATCTTCTTTCTCCAGGCTTGCCAATCTCGGCACCCGGCAGCCTTGTCATAGGTCAGCCCGTTTCCTAGAGCCGGCGCGCCCAGCGAACCTTCAAGTTCCCGACCTCCGGGGCCCCATTCTGCCCCGCCGCCAGCGCCCAGCGCCCAGCAGCGCCCAGCAGCACCCCGCCTTTCACAAGCAGAAGTGAAGAAGCTTCCGGCTGTCCAGGCCACTCCAGTCCAGTCCACCATTTATGGAGCCCCAGGGCTTGAATAAAGCCGCGGGAGGATGTCTCTGAGCTCTTTATTCTCGTCCTCCTCTTTCTCAAGTGAGACAAGAGTCGCCGAGAAACCCGATTCGCCTGCGTTTCAGCAAGCTTCTTGAAATCCAGTCTTCTGTCTCGAGGTAGAAGATCTGACCTACTTCGCTACACACTCCAATCTGCTCCTCACAGCCGCTCCTTGCCTCACGTCATAAGAGCAAGCCCAGACCACGAGCTCATACAACAGACATGGCACCCATTCAGCCCCATTGGCAAAGGCCGTCTCATCCTGAAATCCAGGAGGTCATCATCAACGAGGCAGAGTTCTCCTCGAAGAGCCTGTCCAAGGTGTCGGTCCCACCGTTCGGCTTGTACGCCAAGATGGCGTTTCCTCCATGCACAATAGCCGAGGCACCCACATATGCCACTGTCCAGATGGGCCGAGACAGGCATTTGGACCTCAACAGCGACTTGCTATACATTAACCACTCTTGTGAACCTTCTCTTGTTAGTCTAACATGGCAGCTTAACAAACTATGGCCCCGGACGTTAATGCGGAGCTTCTAGATATTTGACACGACCAACTTCAATGTCCTTGCCGGACCGAAGGGTCTCGAACCGGGCGATGAGCTCACCGTCTGTTGCCCACGCCGTGCACCTTCCGTACTGGACTCCAATTTCTCACTAACTCATGACAGTTCTTCTATCCCTCCACCGAATGGGACATGGCCCAGCCCTTCGACTGCCTGTGCGGGAAACCGACGTGCCGCGGTCGAATCAGCGGGGCCAAGAATATGACTCGTGCACAGCTCGAGGGCGTCTGGCTGAACGGACACATTCGCCAGCTCCTGGAGGAGCAGCAAAACGCCGGCAGCAACGGCACTGCTGCAGACGCCGAGAAGAAGCGACCTGAGAATGGCGCTTCGAGGATCCCGCTGCCCGAGACCAACGACCCCACGGCGCAGGCGCTGAAAGACGCCCTGCTGCATGCCGAAAAGGTCGTCGAGGCCGCGCGCGTGGCGCTGATCTCGTACGTCGAGTCGGTCGACGCCAGGAACCGCAACGGCAAGGCCCAGGGCTCGTACAATGGCGCTTCGTTCGGCGCCGGCCCCGGAGACGAGTCCGTGGGCTTGGTCAGCGGCGCCTCGCGTCGAGGCCCGACGTCAAGGGAATTGAGCGGCGAGATGGGCGGCGATACGATTTGTGCCTAGACGCCGTGTGATATTGGGGCTCAGAGGAAGGGCGTAGCTAGTGCTTAACCACGGCCGTCATCCGCTCCGACCCCTTTTCCTTGCTCCTACTTTTCTCACGCGGGGTTCAACACCCCTGGGAATATTTTTGATCAATCATTACCGTTATTTTTCCATTCCTCTAAGCTACAAACAAATGTACAGAAACAATAAAGGAGATACTAGCTAAAATTCTACTCCAGTTGCGCAAACTCCAGCCTATGCCATCCGTGACCACCCTATTATCAGAGTGAGCGATCCTACCAGGGGGGTAAGCTAATCCGTGACAGATCGTGACGTGAGAAAATTCCATACAAGTACATTCTCTAGTCGTCGTTCCTGTCCAGCCACCGGCCCCAGCCTACAGTTCTCCTGTCCTTCTCGGTGCCGGCGCCGCCGGCGTACTTGGACTCCTCCTCCTCCCACTTGATGCGCTCGACGCGGGACCGCGCGCGGAACGCCCGCGTGAACTTCCACGCCTCGGTGTCGGCCAGGTTCCACGCCTCCATGGCGTTGCGGACCGCGACGTCCTCCTTCTTCTTGCTGCGGCCGAACTCCTTGGCGCGCTCCAGCAGCGGCGGCTCGCGCTTCAGCTCGTCGGGGTTGGGGACGGGGCCGTCCTTGGGGTCGTGGAAGGGCTGCGGCCGGCGCTCCGGGCCGGGCACGGGCGTCTCGGACTTGCCCTGGTCCAGGGCCACCTTGGGGATCTCGAAGCCAAAGTGCCAGTCCAGGTCGTCGGGGAGGTCCCTTTCCGCGACGAACCAGAGAGAGTGCGCCGTGGCGTACTCGCCGGCAACGGCCTCCTTGAAGCGCAGGACACGTGGGCCGCCGGACATGCCGGTGCCGAGGATGTCCTTGGTGATCTCGGTGACGTAGAGATCTCGAACGGAGTCCCGACGAATCCAGGGGATGTCAATGTTCTCCTTAAGCTTAGTCACGCTCTGGAAGGTGTATGGGTGGGGCACGGTGCCGATTGTGTAGAGAGTAGAGGTATTGTGGTACCGAGAAGGACTCGCGATCTTCATTGGCGTGGATGCCACACACGGGGCGCACTTGGGGCGGTTTGGGGGGCACGAGGACTGCATAGGCGACTCAGTGCACTGCTGCAGGTTGTTGGCCAGCTCGACGGCGTTCTGAATCATGGTTGTCGTGTGGTGCGGCAGCGGCTTCAGTACGGCGATGCCATCCGAAAACAGGTTTTGCCAGGTGAGGTGTAGATGTGAGTTGATCAGCTGGTTTAATCGCTTCAGTCCTTCCGCCCGGTTGCCTGTGATAACGTCCGCAACCTTGGTATATGTTTGCTCGAGCGTCCTAGCATCGTAGAAAGCCAGTGCCTCGGGCTTGTCATCCAACTTGAACGGATCTCTGTCCTTCTCGCTGGGTAGCGCGGAGAGGAAGTCTTTTACATTTCGCACATCCGGCCCGCTCATCACAAGCTTGATAGCATCGGCTATCTCACGCTTCGAGCCGGCAAAAAGCCCGTCACCCAACTTGTTCCAGCGGGTGAGGCTGGGGTATTCCCCTCGACGAAGGTAGGCCAACAATGGATCCTCGTGCGAGCCCATTGGGAACAGCAGGTAGTGCGCCAACAGGCCACCTCCCATATTCTCCCATGCCAGCCATTTCATCAGATCCGTCTTCAAGCTGTTCTCCAGATCCATCCTCTGGAGCTCTTCGTATACAGGGTTGTTCATGGCCTCGGCGGCGCTCAATATCACAGGCTTGAAGCCTTGGGCCCACCAGGCTCGCCGCCATGTGAGCAGTATCTCACTCTCAGCGTCCTTGCTTGCCTCGTCTCTCTGAATAGTCGTATCATAGTAGCAGTAGATTGGTGGTCTCTCCCTTACCATTGGCAGAAGCAGCCGGTCCTCATCGAGTGTGATGGTGGACGAGAAAGGGATAGACAGCCACCTCCAGTTCGAGTACCAGGACGACTCGCCGTATGTGTCGTTGGTCTGGCGTGGAGGCGGGTGGGAGGGCGCCTTGAATGGGTGCCACACGGGCAGGGACTTCCACTTGGGGATGGAGAACTTGTGGTCGGACACGGAAAGGCGTGGGCCCGGGATCGAAGAGGGCACGGTGAATAGGAGGGTGAAGACGGCGAAGATGGAAAGGCCGGCTAGGAGGACGGAGAGGCGCCTCGAGGAGAGCCGGGGCACGGGGCGCCCGAACAGAACGTGCTGCTTCGGCATGGTCGGCTGATGGTTGAGGTTGAATACGATGTGGATTCGAAGAATCAGTCAACCGGTCGAAGACTTGCACTTAAGGCGCCATCAAACTCAAATCGCCGAGTCTCTCTGCACGAGGTAAACGAGAGTGGTGAATAGGGAAAGGGGAAGATAGGTCTAAGCAACGAAGGTGAGAAGTGTTATCATCTGAACATTAAAAAAGGCACCAAAGAGTCACCATGTGCAATCACCGTGAACCTGAACGTAGAGTAGACCAAGTGTTGGAGGAAGGACTGGAGGTTGTCGTGTGCGCAACCCCTAAAATGAATGGATGGGAACCTTCGATTAGCTGCTGTCCACTTTTTCTGGTGGCAGTGGTCAATCGCGGCTCAGTGAACGAACGCGTAGTTGCGTTCTCAGGAGTTGGCAACTTTACGCCGCTAGCCGAAGTAAGACGATAACGAACAGGGGCTCTAATTAAGTCAGTGTTAATTATGCCTTAGCCTCCCTAGGTAGCTCTTCTATCAACTTACCTTATCTAACAAATACTTACAGAAGTCTACATAATTATCAGCTCTTGACTAGGGATTCACCAATACAACTTAATTGAAAATCATAGGCTCTTCGATCAAGGCAAGCGAACTGCAGTTTCATCTCTCGTGATTCAATATCTACACACTGTTTCAACAGGAAGAAATGCTAGGCTACTAAGTACATTCAGCAGGTACTGCCCCGGTCCAAGGCAATTGAGGCTTGGCTAGAGCCTGACCTGTTTTCTTTACATTCTACCTAGGTATTACCTGCAGTAGACATGCCTTCTACTGATAGGTGCAAGCGGTTGCAGGTGATCCCGGCTGTGCATGCCTCGAACTGAGGCTGCCAGGTGCTTTTTTCCATCTTCAACCGTGTTGCATCTCTCGTCCTAGCCTTTTTTTTTTTCTGGTTTTTTTTATTTTATTTTTTTTGGTCTCTGGTTCAACTTGGCTCTTTACTGTTGACATAGCTGATATGTCAGCGAGGTGCTCGAATTTTGATTGATTTCGCGCATACGCCTTGTTTCTTGTTGTGAGCCGCCGGATTCCAATGAGGCCCTCAAACCCCAACTATGGTGATGGATTTGACAGCTCGTTAAAGATGGAAAGCAGCCGGTCATCGCCTGGAGCTGGAGTCGGTCGCGGTTTGCGAAAGTCGGGCGAGACAGGCTCGGTCGATCAGAATGCCTCAAGCCCCAGCTTAGGAACCAGAGACTCTAGGTCAAGTTCCCAAGCACCTCAAGGAGAGTATGACAACTCTAATGATTCTGTTTCGTCGCTACATGACATGTCACTGGCACCAGCGCAATCACCACGGTCAAACGCTGTGCAGCGTTTCCCTGTAGAACAGTCTGTTCCATATCTTCGGATAATCAATCGCCCTCAGAGCCCGGAATCCAGGAAGCTTGGAGACACAGCGTTCAAATATCATGGACTTGATCATCAAGGAGAGGAATTTCGCCTCTTGCGAATCTTGCCAAACAAGTCGTCAATTGAATGCAGGTTATTTCACGCGTGGCTAAACAGTCCACCGGACTATGTTGCCATTAGTTATGCTTGGGGCGACCTTGGGGATACTCGGTCTATAACTCTTGACGGTTATGACTTCCCTGTTACGGTCAGCCTCTGGCAGATACTGGAACGACTACGCTCTGATCAGACGGCTGTCACGGTTTGGGCGGATGCTATCTGTATCGACCAGGCGAATATCGATGAGCGGAACCACCAGGCAGAGAGGATGGCAATGATATATAAAATGGCTGTTTCTGTTGCAGCATGGCTTGGTCCTGAGTATGGACATAGCCAACTTGGCATAGATCTGCTCATAGAGCTTGCGAACGCAGACGGAAACGATCCG
This sequence comes from Phaeoacremonium minimum UCRPA7, assembly GCF_000392275.1. NCBI lineage: Eukaryota > Fungi > Ascomycota > Sordariomycetes > Togniniales > Togniniaceae > Phaeoacremonium > Phaeoacremonium minimum. The sequence goes on along the minus strand of NW_006921484.1, from coordinate 334,009 downwards.
AGCTATTGCGAACGTATCTTGAAGTCACCGGAACGGACTGACAGTATCAAAGCTCTTGGAGCCGTGTTTGATCGACACTACTGGTATCGGCTATGGACCGTACAGGAGTTGTTCAATGCCCGTCAAGTCGATGTTTACTGTGGTTCATCACAGATATCATTAACAGCTTTCCACACCGCTTCCAAGATTTTAACGGCGAACGCTCACGTGTTGCGCTCGCTGCAGTTACACGGACGAGTCACAGCTCAGTCAGAGGACGCCGTCTTGAGTGTATTACTGAGTCCATTGTTCGAACTTATACCCAGAAGGGAGGTCAATCTCCTTGAAGCCATCAGGTTAACCAGGAGGCGTTTTTGCGAGGACCCGCGAGACAAGATATATGGCATCTTGGGGCTGGTGACCGCAGAAGAACGTAGTCACATCACACCGAATTATAGCTTGACGAAACGACAGGTCTTTACTAATGCAGTGCAGCATATCATAACAACAACAAAACGCCTTGACGTTCTGTGTCGCCCCATGCTGCCCCCTCAAGGGGCAGAGTACAAACCCAGACACGTCGCGGGGGCACTGCCGACATGGCTGCCGGACTTCAGTATACCTGAGAGGGGAAGATATATTCGGACTTGGAACAGTCATTTCGATGCCTCGCGCGGCACGGGCGCTGTTGTGGCATTATCTGGAAGACAGCAGAAGCTCCAAGTCCTCGCAGTACATATTGATTCTATTGCACTGATGTCAAGTTCGCTTCGCCCCTGGCACATGATGATTGACGTGATACTCGTATTTCTGAACTGGTGCTCAATCATAATGGACACATATGGGTTCCAGAAGGCAAAGATCCAGCAATTTTGTCGCCTCCTGCGCAGAGGTGTCACGAGGGAAGTCGACAAAGATTCGATCAACGATCGACAGTGGATGGGTATGCTTTTTGGCGCGGTCAAGCGCCATCTTGAAGATTCCGTCATGTCCAATGCGATTGCCATGGATGAGCAATTAAGTGCTCTGGGGTGTAATGAGGAGGATATGCAGGGCTTCGATGACCAGACAGTCTTATATCTCCTACGACGTGTCATGACGGGGCGGCGATTCTGTATGACACAGTCAGGAATTTTTCTCATCGTAGGCGGCGACGTTCAAACCAATCACAGGATATACGTGCTCCTGGGCGCTTCAATCCCGATCATACTGCGACCTGAAGGGGACGAGTATTCATACATCGGTGACGCCTATGTTGATGGATACATGTATGGACGAGCTATGGACGAGCTCAACAGCGGCACCCGAAAACTTGAAAGTATCGTACTCATTTAGGAATAGAGTATGAAGATATTGGGGTGGGATGCCGAATGAAAACACTGTCTATTCACATTGTGACTACAAGGCGCCGTGTCGTGGCGTGAATGATACCGGGTACGTCTACCTTACAACTCCAACGTGCCCATGCTTTTTAAGCCCTATGTTGTACAAATCCAGAAGGCTACGCAATGACAGACAGTATTGCTATGCCGATATGAAAAAGAGTTCGAACACTGCCCAACCTTTGTAAACCAATCCCGAGAGAACCTTAAACTATCATATACATACACTACCTCGGGCTGAGGGGGCTCTTTCCCGGGCCTTGAGCTTTCTTGAGGGCTCGTAATTCATCTTCGAGCCGCCTGCGTTTGCCTTGCTCTTCCTATATATTTATTAGTACGCCTTCTTCATTCATAGGCAGGGCTGATAGTGCTTACTCTTAATTCTTCCTGGAATTTCCTTCTTTCTTCCTTCATGGTGGCCCGGAACTGCTCGCTGAGCATCGAGGCGCCGGCACCAGGTTTCGATCCCGCTCCCTGACCGGGACCAACCTTGAGCCTCTCGGCATCGAGCTGCTCCTGCAACCTGGACACCTCAGCCTCCAGCTTCTCTCTCAATGCACGGACCTCAGTCTCCAAGGATGTCTTGGCTGACAGGGCATCGTCAAGGCGGCCCTCGAGCTCGATCTTCTCCTTCTCGGAAGCGATCGTCTCCTTAGTCATGTCTTCAAACTCCTTCAGCGTGGAGGCAAGCTCGCTCTTGAGCTTGTCAACTTGGCCCTGGAGATCTGTGATCTCGGAGCCCTTGGTCAACGCAGCCACCTCCGCAGCTCGCTGAGCTCGAGAACCGTATGCACCATCCAGCTCTGCCCTAGCAATTGTCACCTCTGTCTTGAGCTCAATGATCATGACATTCATATCTTCAAGTTCCTTCTCTTTAGCTTGCACGTCATGTTGAAGCTTTTCAGCAGCAGCCTCAGACGCGTTCTTTGCTTCCGAAGCCTCTCTAAGCTGCTCATCGATAGTGGACAGCTGGCCTTCTACAGCAGATAACTTGCCTTGAAGTTCCTTCGTAGTAGTCTCCAGAGAAGCGAGAGCTGCATTCTTCTCCTTGAGCTGATCCTGCGCCGCCTTGACGGCCGCTGACTCATTGGCGGCATTGGATTGTTGATACATGTCAAGATCTGCGAGTGCCTGGACAAGTTTTTCTTGCGCGTCTTGTGCCTCCTTCTCAGTGCGATCTAGAAGATCTCTCGTCTGCTGCAACTCATCCACCTTCTGCTGTAATTCAGCATCTTTAGCAGTGTCAGACTTGTTGTTCAATTCTCGTTGCTGCTTGATCTGGCGCTTGAGGACCGATTTCTGTTCCTTCAGTCTCGTGGCCTGGGCATATAGCCACTGGACCCTGGCAGAGAAAGCCTGGAGTGAGTACGTCTCGCTGGTGTCAAAGGACTCATCACCCGACATGTCATCCTCATCAGCCTGGAGGCCTTGCGCCAAACGAGTCTTCCTACGGTCCTCCTTTCTTTGTTGAATATCGGCGTACCCAGACTGGATGATATCCCATAGACCTTCAAGAACTGTCTCGACCTGTTCGGTCTTCTGTCTATCTGCTGAGGTGGCAGATGAATTGTCCAGGGCGCGAGTGAGCTCAGAGTCTATCGCGCGGAGAGATTCCTCAAGCCAATCCAGCTGCTGGTCCAGACCACCCTCCATTTGCGTGGGTGGCAATGGGTAGTCTGGAGCGACGGTTTGCAAGATGCCATGGACCTGACCATTGAACTCCTCCAGTTTCGCGACAGTTTCTGCGTCTCTTCCACTCGAGGAAGCTTGGAGGCCTCTTTCATCATTAATGTACTTGAGCCCCTTGGCCAGATAGTCCAATTGGCTGCCGAGTAGCTCGCCAGGCTCTAGCTTGCCTGTAGGAACTCTGCTGTACCGGCTATTCTTCTCGGGGTCAAACTCAATGATCACATCCCTCAGGCGGACGTTTAGCTCTTCGAGCTTCCTTTCCGTCTTCGAGATGAGCTTGAATTGATCCGCGCTCTGTGCCTTGAGCATGTCTACTTCGTTGTTAAGCGAGTCGTTATTGAGACGTAATTGCTCAGTTTCCCTCCGCAAGGATCGATTTTCGTCACGAAGGCGGTCGCCCTCCTCGCGTAGCTGATTCGTCTGCTCCCTGATCGGAGACTTCTGGGGTATTTCCAAGGTGTTCTTCCGTGGTCGGCCGAACTGCCCATCTTCCAGGGGAAAGTACAGGCTCCTGTCATCAAAGAATGCATCATCTCCGGGCTCTAAGCTATTTCGCCCGTTCGAGTATGTGTACATGCTCTCGGGGCTGCCAGGGATACCATTTGGTGGGAGACCGGCAGTGGGTGGCTGCCTTTTGGGCGTCTTGTGCGTTAGTTGTAATATGCCAGCGGTATGTTGAAGGAGTCGTCTCTGGGGCTCCATCAGTCGTTTCTCGAGCGAGAATAGCTCGGCTGCCAATTCTTCGCAACGGTGCTCAATGGCCTGTCTCTCGGCATCGGCCTCCCGCTGCGCTTCCTTGTCTCCACCGCTGCTGCGGTTGCCCAACAGACTCCTCCTCTTCCCCGGAGAGTATAGCTTCGACATAGATATCGCGGCATCTCTGTATTTGGACTGTATGGCCAGATTGGCCCGCGCTTGCTCGATGCGCTGAGTTAGTGACTGGATCTGCTTTTTCAGATCATCCACTTCTTCCTGCGACAGGATCTCCCACTCCCGGCTGTCCGACAGCGCCGTCTCGGTAAGCAAGTGTACCTGGATAGGGTCCTTGAGGTCCACGAGAGGCGAGCTCTGGGGTCGCTCCGCGTTCATCTGGGGAAAGGCCGTTTAGCATGCCGCGCTAGCTAGTCAGTACAACGATTGGGACCGTGACATACGGGATTGTACAGCGGCTTGTCCTGGTCAAAGCCGTTGAGGATCTCCTTCCTATACCCTTCAACGAGGGTCTTCCCACCGACAAGTCCAACACCGTTGCCGTTGCCGCTGCCGCTTCCCTGGGCGGGCGACTGTCTGCCGCCATCATAGCCATACGGCTTCCGTGTCGCAATCCCGTTCATTGTGACCAAATGAAATCCCAACACCCGTGGTTCGTCGTTAATGCATCATACAAAGGGGAAAACGTCGTGAGCGACTCTTTAGATTGTTGCAGCCATATACGGTCTTGGAGCGCGTGGTTTCGAGCTTGTCCAGTCTGGGACAAAGGAGGAGGGAATGCACTGGGACCTGAGACTTGCACAAGTGGCGGGCGAAAGCAAAGAGTTATTGCACAGAAGGGAAGCAAAGAGACGTCCACAACTGCAATTGCTGGTGCGAGGACAGAGAGTTTTTGGTTTTATTACACAAGCAGCACAACGGGATTAGGATAGCAGAAGAAGGGAAGCACAGCAGAAAATCGCACAGCAGTTAATCTTGGGCAGACGTGGATAACGTGGGCCTCTGTCCCCTGCTCCCCTGGTCCGTCTCCTGTGGCCGCAGCCGACTTTCTTACCTACGCCGTAACTAACGTGGGTAGGCAATGCATGGCATGGTATGCCATACCTAGCGCGCCGCCGTGGCACACCGTTACGGCTGCTGCGTGATTCCTCGCAGCGCAAAAACGGAGGCGCAGTAGAGTGCGAATGGCGTGGCTGGAGCTGTCTCGTGGGCATTTTTGGGGGGAAGGCGCGCGCCGCTCGCTCCATTGGTGCCCGCTGTGGAATCTACCGCCCCCCCGTACTACTTACGACGTCCCTATGATGCAGTAACAACGTGAGAGGCACGTTATTTTTAGTCCGGCAGGTGCCATACGAAAGGATACTGCTGACTGCCGAGTTTCGGGGCGCCGTACTCAAAAGTCCCCCTCTGCGAGGGCGGATTCTACATCCCCATCCCATACATACTGGGTAATCGTCTGCTCGACGATTGGCACATTTCTTTCACATGAAAAAAAAAAGATTGTTCAGGCACAGGAATTCGTGGCGTGGATTCCTGGTCGCGATAGACGCGATTTTAGATTGGCAATGGAGCATGCAAGCTCGTTCTGGTTAGGGTGATCGACTCCCCCTATCACATCCCGCCCAAGCGCGGGACCAGGGGGTTGGAAAGTGGTGTTCATTGCCTCCTCAGTGCATTGATCAATGGCCTGACGTAGACATCTCGGAGATATTATGGCTGGTTATGCTCAGATCAGTATAATATACCAGGGGATGCACCCGCTGTACACTCCAAGGCCATTATCGTTGTTGCTACTGCTGAATGCAGGGGCCCGTTGGTTCTGAAGCTCTACCGAGTCACCCAGGTGTCTGTGTCTAGACACGATAAGGACGCAGCAGGTAGCGCGAAGAGGATGAAGATATGTGATCTAATTGGTACCTGTTCCTGATTGGGTTCTATCAAAATGCCCCTCGGATCTGGTCTAAGACTTGCTGCCCGAGTGGCCTGCGTCTGCCAGCATCTCCATCAACTGGGCCCTGCACTCCGGTCGCAGTGGCACTGGACGAGTTCTCTCCCTCAAGACGCTGTCGTAGCCCCTCAAATTCCCGGGTTCGCTTTTGCGACCTGATTCCAACCATCCACCCTGGGATGCGCCAACGAGTAACTGCGCCCGGCAGGAGGTCATTCCTCCAGGAATAGCCCACAACCCAGCCAACGGCCGCGCCGAGTAGAGAACCAGGCCATTGAAAAAGAGCCAACTGAATTGCCAGCAGGTATCTGTAGGACTTGTCTGAGAACGTCAATCCAACGAATTGGTCATTCGACGGGGGCGAAGCAGACATCGCCAGACGGTACTTGTAGATGTGAGGTATCATAGCGTGATACTGCGCGAGAACAGCAAATATTATCGGCGTCGGACCGGCCGGAAGATAGTTGAAAAGACCGGCCGTTACAGGCCGCAGGAAAAGAGCAAGTATCGCTGGCGGAAGGATACTTGTAAGAAGCGTGGTAACAACGAGGAATGACTGAAGCGTGTTAGAATTAGCAGCCATTTTCTGTACTCGAGTGTAGTTACGTACAGCATATTTCCTCGAACCCCACATGCGCTCAACAATCCGCATATTGTATAATGTCATCGAGGCGAAGAGCACCTCGGACGAATTGGTATAGCATAGCTGGTATATGAGCGCCCGCCATGTTTGATGGTACTTCCAAATGTGCGTGTCGACTAGTATGTAGAAGTAGTGCTTGATATCCAGAAGGCTCACAGCTACGGACCCTGCGACAAGGCCGACGACCAAGGTCCTCGAGACAGGGGCGTTCGTAAAGGACATTCTGGATGTCGTGGAGCTACCGGGGCATTACTGCGTGATCGCGGTCTACCACTGCGGCGACAATTAGATCGGTCGGCCTAGGAGTCGGGCTTCCCTGATGAAAGTCAGAAAGGGGCGAGGACGTCCAAAGGTGGCAGTTGTTCCGAGGAGACGCAAGCCTTCGTTGACGTCGGGCTGAAGGAGTGCGGATGGATGACAAGCTAATTGAAAGGTGTCGTGTTCAGCCTGACGATTCGGCCAAGTTAAATGCCCGCCCGGGGCGAGCTACTCAGCTACCGTAGCGGCGACCCGCCTAAAACCGGCCCAGCCGCAAGGCTGACGAAACTGGAATCCACCACCTTTGGTCTCTTCCGGTGTTCTTAGAAATCCACGGTTACTTGCCGTGTTGATGTCTGGCCTTCGGACACTGGCAGGAAAGTACACATGTTTGGCAGGACATACGTTCTTCTCCAGTCCACCGTACACATATGAAGCATCGTGCAGCGGGGTGCGTTCCTAGCTACATTAACTTGAACAGGAGAGTATACCGCTGCAGAATACTGGAAACATTTATTACTATCTGAACCAACACTCAACACTCAATCCTTGGCTAGGTAAGCACAATAAACTTTAAGGCAATATATGCTCAGTAACGTATTATGACCGCCTCCATGTGGAAGGTTGCGGTGATGAGTACGATTTCAGCCATGGTCACGGGCCCTGGCAGCCATATAGTACAATCGCTCACAAGCGAGCGGTATTTAATAACGTCCGCCGGGTCCCATCTCACTAACTTGTGCCTTGGGGTCTAGCTCGTGAACTTGTGGCCAGGGCGCTGGTGAGTATGCCGGTGCCTGTTGTACCTGCGCCTGTGCCGCAGAGACGGCATCTAGTTGTTGCCTCAACGCTCTGTTCTTTTGGTGTTGCCGAAGAAGGAAGAATGCTAGCAGTGCAAGAGCTGCAATGCCTGCCACGGCGCCAATTACGATTCCCGCTATCGCACCTCCTCCTAGCCCAGTATGTGAGGAATCTGATGCTGCACTAGAAGAGGGTCCCGCGGCTGTGCTCGAACCTGTGCTTGAGGCCGAGGCTAAGGTCGACGTTGTCCTTATGGCTGCTGTTGATGCTGCACTGTCTGTGGTGCTTGAAGATGTCTAGAAAGAAGAAAATTTTTTAGCTACATATTCGAAACCTCATGATTCGATTCTTGCCGCTGGTTCGAGAGCAGCTACTTACTGCAAAGACGTTAGTTATGTTTCTGAATAGGAGAAGGGTCGAAGCTGAACCATGCTTTCACAACACATTGTAACGCATGCTCGACACGACAATCCGGTTGTCTTTATACGTACCCGCAGTAGATAAGAACGCTGATTTCAAGCTGAGTGCCTCTTCCTCGGTAGTATTGGCGTATGGGTTCGCGAACTGCGTTCGGCAAAGATTGAAGGCATCGTCATCCGCTATACACGTATCGTACTTAGCATTACAGCACCACTCTGGTAACACCCAGAAAGTTAGCTAAGTAATACGGTATGACCAGAATTCACATACTCTGGGTTCCGTCACTGCTCTGGCAGTAAATCTGCCCAGGTCCGGCGAGATTCCCGTTACCGGTGCATGTTTCGCCCCAAGTCCCACACTGTCTATCCCAAAAACATCAGCCAACAGTACTGGTTTGGCCAAAGTACACGGGCACAGTTACGAGGCTTCAGGTGGACAACACCATTTTTTGGTAACATCAGGAGTAGAGGCGCACAATCCTCCTGCTGCAGAGTCATCGCACTGATTGTATAGGCCAGATCCGTCATCACAGGGTCCTGTTGCGATTGTGAATTCGATCGAGGCTATCGCTGCTCTACTCAAGTAGAAGCATGCCAAAATGTATTTCATGCTGGGGATAGCCATCCTAGTGTTACGGGTGCCGATTGTCGAGGACGATTGAACAAGTTCGATAAGTGGAATGTCTATTTGTGAAGCCGCAATTGTTCATCAGCGTAAGACTGGCCTTGCACCAGCGCGGTCACTATCACCGCTGAAACACATCAGTCAGTCAGTAGAAAGACCACGGACATATTCTTTCGCAACGTAAATTTTGAGAATACACACATGGGTTCTGGATCCGAGCTGTGATGAATGGAGGAAACCGCGATAGCAGGAGAAAAGCCTCCCTACCAGTCTGGAGGTCGAGGCACCCGAACAAACTTGTCGCGAGTTGTTGTGCAGGTTTCTGACAGGAGACTTTTGCATGATATCCCTCCTGACCTCCAATCCACCTCAACATGCTTACCGCCGCCCCAAATTAGGCATAGTTGGCCAAGAGAAGGATTTGGAGCCTTGTCAAATCTCTAAGCTAAGCCATTATCAGCCGCACGACGTATCGAATTGTGTTGCGAACTACGGATACAAGTGTGGAGTTTTATGCATTGACAAAACGGTGAAATGACTTTCAAACACGAAGAACGTCTTATAAAACCTCATTGTCTTGAGTTCTTCACAATATAAGTCAAAGAAGAAAGATTTGAAGTATATATCATAAGCAGTTAACCTTGTAAACCTGGAGCAGGTTGATGGAGTACCTGGAACAACCTTAAATCCACCTAGTGGGTAAAATGGCAGACCGACAGGTACACTAATTGCACGTGCTTTCGTCGTCAGCGACGAGGCGAAGCGTCACCTGTCAACAATCGTTAATCCTATTACCACCCGAACATAGCATCCCTCGCCCTCTTTCGTATGTTCTGATCTTTCAAGTCATCACAACTGACTCTATCTTTCCATTCTTTCTGAAATCCGACACCCACCTCGCACTGGGCTCGCCTCCTTTCAAGGTCTGACCATGTCCGACCTGTACCTCTCTCACTTAACAGACTGGCTTTTGAGTTCGCCGCCGGCGGAATGGGTTCTTAGGCAGGTCCGTGAGCTTTTGATAGGAGCTCTGAGCCAAGGCCCAATCCCCCAACATGTCGCGTTTGTCATGGACGGAAACCGACGTTTTGCAAGAAGCCACAAAATCGAGACCATCGAAGGGCACGGCCTAGGATTTGAAGCTCTTGCCAGGGCAAGTGATTATCGGATTGTTCTGCATAGCATGCGCTGACAGGTCCCAGGTACTGGAGATATGCTACAAGTGTGGTGTGAGGGTCGTCACGGTCTATGCCTTTAGCATCGAGAACTTTAATCGATCGAAATACGAGGTCGACGGCTTGATGCAGCTTGCGAAGGTGAAGCTTGAGCAATTGATACAACATGGCGAGATTCTGGAACGATACGGCGCGAGCGTACGAGTACTCGGTCAGCGGGACTTGATTCGACCAGACGTGCAGGAAGTCGTTGACCGAGCTGTCAAGACCACTGCCCATAACAACAAGTACGTTTCGCCCTTGCCTTCTGAATCTGGACTTTCTGACAATCCCTCGTAGGGCTATCCTGAATATTTGTTTCCCTTACACTTCTAGAGAGGAGATTACACAGGCGGTCAGGTCTACGGTTGAAGAATACTCGACAGCTGCTCGTCCGCAGAACACACCATTCTCGCAAACGCGAATCACGCAGAAGATCATGTCTAAACACCTAGACAAAGTCGAGACCCTCTCCACCATCCGCGAGACATCTCCTGCGCCCTCCTCGACCCAATCAGACGGTGTTGACGACTCCGTTTCCTCCTCTGCCACACTTCACGTAGACTCGCCACCCTCGAGATCCTCATGCGAGGCATCTGATATTGCCATCTATCCCGATTCAGAGACAATAACGGCGGAAACACTGACGAATCACATGTACACGGCGGGCGATCCTCCACTAGACATCTTCGTCCGCACTAGCGGTGTCGAGAGGTTCAGTGATTTTATGCTGTGGCAATGCCATCAGGATACCCAAATATTCTTTCTGAAGTGTCTGTGGCCTGAATTTGACCTTTGGCATTTTGTCCCGGTTCTGGTAGAGTGGCAATGGAGGCAGAAGCAGAAGGAGAGAGAAGAGCGGCCTCGAAGGCGAATCAAGCAGCGCTGAAGGCCGGCACTCCATCTAGAGTACTGCGAGTGATCGTATATAGCCCGAGCCTTTGGCTATCAAAGATCACTGGCTGGAACAGTGGACTTTAACTCATATTATTCTTAGCCGTGTAGACGGCAACATATGAGGTCTATCATCACTAGCTGCTAACTTCTAATTTAGACGTACTCAATGGCAATTCAGATGAAACGTGAAGACCGAATTCTTGAATATATGTGCACAATTGAAATAACCCAGATAATGTCTTTGTCTACTAGAATTCTTATTGCTGTCGAGCTCAGGTTTAGGTTCGGACGAATTGCTGAACTTTCGACTGAGCTGATGGGGAGCAAGATAAGGATCTTATCAGTGACGTTATCGCTCAGGCACCCGATCAGCAGGGAGCCAGCTTTGGCGCCTGAGGACACTAAGCATCGAGCGGTGCGCAGGTGGCTCCGAAGGACCCCCCCAGTCGGCAGATCTGAAGAGCGACGCTGTGCTGTGGAGGAAAAGCGCAGACAGCGATGGTGCCGCCGACCTGCCAGTCAGTCTTCTCACCCACCACCAAATTTCTCCTCGTTTCCTGCAACACCTTCAGACAGTGGTCAAGCCAGCTCAAAATGCTTGATTGCGCCGTGATGGCATGACCCCCAATTTCTAGAGCTTTAGTTTTCTGCATTTCTACCAGAAACGACACGGACCAACTGGCCGAGATCCGTTGGTCTGACTGAATAGCGACAACCCTACTGTCTCGACTGCTTCAACCTCTCACCACATTTCACACCTCCACCCCCTCTTCCGCCTTCCAAAGCTCCTTCTCCTGCCATTCGAACAATGAAGACTGTGAAGCCCCCGGTTGCGGTCGATACCCCGTCGAGCCGAAGGTCCCAGCCTGTCCGACAAACTCGCACCAACCCTCCCAGAACCTCCGCGTCTGCCCTCGGCCGGTCGCTCACCGGACGCGAGTCGCTCGCCGGCGCCAGCGATCCCAACCAGCCCATCGACATCTTTCCTGCTGTCACCCACTTCGCAGACGCAATTGCCGCCCTTCCTAAGGAGCTGGTGCGACACTTCACACTTCTCAGAGAGGTCGACGCCAAGATCTTCGCGCCAGAGGAGACCTTGTTCCAGCTGATCGAAGCTGCTCTTGAGTCGACACCCCCCGAGGCCACACAATCGCTCAATGATGCTGCCAGCACAATCGCGCCAGCTTCGGCGCCTATGAGCGCTCAGAACAGCTCAAGCGGCTTTGCCCTGAACGGCCAGGTCGCCCCTGTGCCATCTGCCCCCGAGTCGGTCAACACCACAGTGTTCGACCCTGGCAACCTTCCTCGGCGGCAACTATTCCGACAAGCTGCCTTCAAGATACAAGAAATGCTAGTGTCACTCGAAGAGAAGAATCACGTCATTTCCACCGCAAACGAAGCTATGTCTAAGCAGCTTGCCCGCATCGACAATGTCTGGCCTCACCTCCAAGAGGAGTTCAGCGACGAAGCGAAATGGGGCAGCACAACACATTGGGCGTATCCCGAGAATCGGGCTGCGCGCGCGCTGAACAATCAGACAGAGAGGACCAGACGAGAGGGCGCTGCGAGCCTGTCTGCTGCTGCACAAGCACTGGCCGAGGAAGCTGCAGCGCGAAGCGACGCGAGGAAGCAAGCTGTCGCAGCCAAACGAAATCAGCGAAACCAGCATCAAGAGTCAGACTTTGACGAACATGATGGAAAACAGAAGGGAGATTCCAACAGAAAGTCTCACAGCACCAGCAAGCGAAAGGTCGCCGCTACGCCCACAGAGACCACACCAACTGTTGGGCTAGGAATATCGACAGCGGCGACTGCTAACGGCAACCCCACGGCCAAGCGGCGCAAGGTCGAGAAGGTAGTCAATGGTGGAGCGCCAATGGAGCGGGCAATGAGTACTGTCTTTGGTAACAACGCGCCCAAGGCAAAGCCTTCTGCCAGTCCTCGAGAAACACCTCTACCGGAGCCAGCCAAGAAGCGCAAGGCACTTCCTACATCAACTAGCCAGTCCAAGAAAGGGTGAGCAATCTATTGTCCAGGAAACTACACTTATTGGTATACTAACGTTCAAGTAGAAAATCAGGTAGTGGGGCTGCCATGTCGCCGTCTATAACCTCTTCGCCAGTCATTAGCGCCTTCCCCGACACCGTCAAAGCTGCTCGAGCATCGCCTGCTCCATCTACTACAGCGAGGCCAGCATCCTCCAGAGCACGACAGAACTCCGTCCACTCGAATGTCGATAGTACAAAGCAACGGCCGCCCTCGTCTGCCTCCAAAGAGCCGAATGGCACAGCGCCAGCTCCTTCTGAAGTGATTGCGGTACAGAGCAATGGCTCTCGCCCTACGGCGGAAACGAAGGTTGTCAAGGAGCCGGGGGCGCCAATCAAGGGTGAAACGCCAAAGCCAGAAAACGATGCTATCATTGCAGCGCCTCCGCCTCCCGTGAGCACGAGTAGGAAGGAGAGTATCTCCAAACCAGCAGACGAGGTAGAGGCCGTGGGAGACCCAACTCCGACGTTACCTGTCGCAACTACAACTCTCGTCACTACAAAGAGCGGGCGAGCTAGCAAGCCATCCACGCCGGCTTTGGCGACATTTGCGGAGGCGGCTCGATCGCGGCCTTCACGGGCCTCCGAGGGCACTACTACTGTCAAGCGAAGTCACAAGAAAGGGGCATCGGCTGCCGCCGCCGCCGCCGCCCAGCGAGCCCTTGCTCAGCAGCTTGAGGAGAACGACAGCAGCCACGTAGAAGATGAGGAGAATGAGATCGACGAGAACGAGCCGACCTACTGCTACTGCAACGGCGTGAGCTACGGCGAGATGGTCGGGTGCGATGGGCCGGACTGCAAGCGGGAGTGGTTCCATCTCGAGTGTGTGGGGCTGAAGGTTGCGCCCAAGAGCAATGGTAAGCATCCCTCAGCAATGCCAGCAGAGGAACATGTTGTTGCTAACGCACTGAACAGTGAAATGGTACTGCGAGGACTGCAAGAAGCAGCTGAAGCAGCCCGGGAAGAAGGTCAACGGGACATGACACTGTCATGTCTACTCAATGAAACGACAACTGTTTGCATTTTTCTCCTTCCATGACAACACCCCGCATGTTGTGAAGACAACGAGGGTTTCTTGCGGCATTCACGAATCGGCGTTTGCGAGACCAGACAGTTGTTTCTAGGAACTGCTTCTGGATATACCAGAGGGAGTCGGGGTCCGACAGCATCCCGTCATGTTATATTTGCGTTTTTTCCCCAGGCAAATGTAAACAGGGGGGCAAGAGAGGCGTACGGTATGGGATATTTTCGATCTAGGTAGGACGCGAGTACGTCTGTAAAATCGTCAGGCAGCTGCTGCTCTCTAGACGATCAGCAACGGGAATAAGGTAGCCATGAGTAGCATGTAGCACGCCTAACGTTGTGTATAAGGATGTTACATTTATGAACGACTGTGTTGCCGTCTTTCTGTTTGAATTCTTGTGGTACCTATAATACAATGTCAAGGGGAGCTTGCCGTCTCGCCGAGTCTGGTAAGTAGGTACTTTATGTCAGTATCACTTTCTCGGCATGTGAGGTGTGGGAAGATCTCTGTAGGTAGGACCACAGACAGGACCAGTCACAGAGCTTCCATTTGGCATGTTCAGGAGACGACAGGAGATGTGGCTGTACAACCGACTTGGCAAAGCTGCCAACGGCCGCGGAGATGCAAAAACGCGGCAAGGTGTCTACTCGGGTAGCACATGAGATTGACACGATCCGCAGGGGGGTATGGCGTGTCGGGGGTTGTCCAAGAGTTCTTTTGATCCCGTAGCCTGTTGTCCGGCTGTGCCTGGCATCGTCTTACACATAAGTACCTAATTACGCCTGCTCTGCCAGAAGCTGCCTGTCTCGGGCTGGTTGTGTAACTTTATCGGATGTGTGCCGCGCAAAATGCGGGGGAGGACCAGCTAGGATTCTAGCACGTTTGTTAGCGTACTGTGCTGTACAGTACGAGAGTACCTCCCTGCTCTGGCTGCTGTTCCAGCCCAGGAACCCGGGGTGCAGCAGTTCTGCGTCGCAGCGCTAATGGGAGGAGGCGTCTGTCGAATGACACGGGCGCTCGTGAGCCTCCTTTTTCCTACTCGTAGGTGTCGGAGAAGGCAAAAAGGAGGGAGCGGCGGCAGCGGCTGGCTTCGGCTGATTCCACAGGCCCAAGCTTCTTCTTCAAGGTTCTTCATCATCCTCTGTCGTTTTGACAGCTGCGAGATCGGGCGTAGATGTTTGGTGACTCAGCTTTCAGCCACGACGCCCGACTATTGTTGTTCTATTGGAAATTGCAAAGGGGCGCAGGTTGCGGTATCGCAGTCGTGATCAGTCAGTAACTTCTCGCCTTTCCTTCCAGGCCATCCGGGGTTGGTGGTAGTGGTGGAGCGGATCGAGCGAGCCCGGAGGATACTACGGACGGAGTTTCGCTGTACTATGCAGTACTCGTGCTACGAGTTTTGTCTTGGCTCTTTCAGAGCTTTTTCCTGCTGGTGCGAGCCTAGAGTTTTCTCCCCCTGCGGCGGGCGATTCATGTTAGTCACAGTCAGCAGCTGACGGCCAATGGAAGGCGGCACATGGTTGCAAATCCAGCAGCTGGATGACGAGCGGTTGCGCCAGAACTGACAGCCGCCGTCTCTCTGTCAAATGCTATGCAGGAATCGCTGTAGCTGCTTGGCTGTGTATAGTGAATTACGTTGCCTGACGTCGGCAGCACAGATGGAGCCTTGCACACCGATGATGTTTTTCTCTTGTCAGAGAAACTCGAGCCTGCATAACGCTATTCGCACTGGGATGAGATGGATGTCTGAGTCCATGTTGCTAATGAGTAATAGACACGCAAGAATGGGGAGAAGTATGCGAATTAGCACCAAGGCTATGGAAGGGCCACCTGACCTCGGGGTGCTCTGGACTGCTTCAAGTCGCCATTCTTGCGACGTTACCGCCGGGCGCAGCTCTAAGGGGAAAAGGTCACGAGGTGTCACTTTTCGCCCTGGTTTTCAAATTCCCCTTTTGTTGTTCTTGTAGGCTGTCTAGTGAGAGTGAAGTGCGAAGAGTAAGTAGATTGTCAGTAAGTGGCCAGGCGCGAGTCGAAGATGGACGGAAGCGGTTTGGTGACGTCCATTTCCATTTGCCTCTCAGCCCGGGCAGGAAACGGCATGTCGCCCCGCCGTCCAATGGCAACACCGAGTTTTGCCATAAAATTGTCTTTTTCATCATACGTACCTCGCTTTCTGATATCATCTATACCAGCATTTTTAGACTTTCTCGCTTCACATCATCCCGTCGAAACGGCGCACCTTCGCTTGCCCGAACTGCCCGCCCTCTTTCACCCCAAGGAGGCGAAGTCCATCAGGGAGCACCAGCCAGACTGGCAATCAGGGTACTTGCGGACTTACAGTGCAGGCCGCCCCAGGTAAGGTAGGTAGGCTCTGCTCTTGAAAAGCGAGGTAAGGTAGGCCACCAAGGCCAGGTAGAGTTGCTTTCCTTCATTTTCCATTAGCAAATCCATTTCAACGGGTCTGCTTGGCTGGACCGGCACCGGCCAAGAGCGGTTGTTCCCCAGCTTTTCAAGAGGTTGTCGTCTCGTAAGTCCGTGTCGGGCTACTGGCTTTCGGCCGTCCAGGTGACAAAGAGGTATCCATTCCTTGGACGCTTCTCGGTTTTCATTACTCAATCCAAGGCAAGGAACCTCTTCCACCTTCCTCGACGCTTTGCTATATTAAATCGTCCCTGCTGGGCCTGCGCAGCCAACATACACACGACCAACGTGGTAGCACAGGCATACCACACCTTACCTTCTTTCTATCCATCGTCGTTTGCTGCACCTCCCGGGCCCGCCTCCCTTGCCGCTCGCCGTTGTACCTCTGCGCACTTGCACAGATACATCCATACGCACGCTCATACAGACATACCGCTACCCCTTGACGACTCTCTGCTCTCTGCGCCTCTCTCGTCGGTGAGCAAAGTCCAGAGTGTCACAGGTCAAGGCCACAGATTCTTCCCCGCATCAACATTCCAATCTTCTTACCTAAAACTCCGACCATTTGACTAATAGAAAGCATCTTACTGCTTGTCTGTCTGCGTTGTGAACCCCTGGAGCGCTCTGTTCGAACAAGAGTCGACGTTGCGGCTGGGTCAGGAGCTATCACGCACATCCTCTACTGAGATTCCACCATCTCGACCCATGGCCGTCCCGTACCACTCAGTGCAACCAGGGGCTGTGAACTTGAAGGTCCACCCCGCCGACTACAAAACCAAAACCATGGCCCGCGATCACCACCAGCAACGGTCCGGCTCGCCCGACAGTGCAGACCGTGGCTCGTTCTCTTCCATTCGAGAGACCGATTCTGACCTTACACAGGCGTTCACCCTGTCCAAGGTCTCGTCTTATCAGGTTCCTGAGCAGGCTGTGGAGGAGTTGCCCTCGCCGCCACCAATGGGTACCATGGTCCAGGCCGAGTTTCTTCCTCCGCTAACACAACCCAACAGCAAGCTTCATGGCTACTGGTTCCCGTCTGAGAGCTTCAAGGGGTGGAAGCAGATCAACGTTCGGGGGAAGTTAGCGAGCAAAAGCTTCGGCGATTTGCATATGCTGAACCAGAGCTGGAGCCAGCCGAGCCCTCGCCAACCATTGACTCGACGACTATCAGGCTATGGTCCTGGAGAAGCTCCCTTTGAGAGACTACCCATTGAGGTTTTGAGTAAGTCTTGACATGCTGTGGATTTGTCTGATGTACTAACGAAGCTCTTGCTAGGCTCTATTATCAACCTTCTCGTCCTCGATGTTCCGCCCAATGGCATTGCAAGGCGAAACGTTGACTTAATGTCGCTTCTTTTGACGTCAAAGACCTTGCACACAGCAACTCTAGAGACTCTTTACCGTCATATCACAATTCCCCATTCCAGGATCTTCCACAAGTTCCTTGTTCATATCTCTTCTTACCCATCTCTAGGCACCGTTGTCCGTCGTCTAGACTTCTCGCATCTCAACCCATCAACTCTATTCTCGACGGCTAGTGAGCGGGCGCAAGCTCGTAACCTCACCTCCGACACCCTTCTTCAATGCCTCGAGCTGACGCCCTACCTACAAGAATTTCTCGCTCAGGAGTACCTTGATGACGATCTTGATGGTCAAGTTTTGCGAAAACTCTTCCTCGGCTTGGACAGGATGAAGGCCTTGGATTTCTGCGGCTGCTCTTCTACCGCTTTCAAAGATGCCTTCACCTCTACCCTCCTGTTCAACTGGCCGATGGAACTACCTATCGAGCGATTGTCGCTACACAAATGCATGACTCTTCCAGCAGCTGTGTTCGAGACACTTCTACCACGGATGCCACGTCTGACGCATTTGGATGTCGCGGGAACTCGAGTTACGGATGCAGCTTTGGCTTCTATCCCCTTAAAGGCTAGAATCACCCATTTGAATTTGGCAAAATGCAGAGCTCTATCTGCGGACTTTCTCATCAAATTCCTATCGTCACACCCAGCCGTCGCAAACTCTCTGGTCTGGCTGAGCATCGCGAGCGATGCCAGGACTTTCGAGTTGTTCGACGCTGAACATCTCAGCCAGCTCATTCCCTTGCTTCCCAAGACGCTGAAGTCCCTGAGCTTGAAGGGAAGCAAGATGAATCCATCTCACATCAAACAATTGCTACCATTGTCTAAATCTCTAGAGGAGCTTGCCTTGGGTCGATCACTTGATATTAAGGACATCAACGGACTTTTTGTGCCTGACGAAGACGAAATCGAGGAGCAAATAGACTGGGTTCCGCACACGCTACGGTACTTGGATTTGTCGGACATGTGGGGAGGGGAGTTGGATCTTCCTACGCTGTTTGGAAACAGCTGCGCGATTCTTTCCAAGTATACTATACCGCTAGAGGTTGTCGAGGTCGCCGACGATGCAGCTCGGCGTCTGACCAAGTCTCCTGTCCCACTTAGCCGGGCTGGCTGGAGACTATCAGAACTCGGAAGCCGAACATGGATCGTCAGGAACAAGGACGGCTTCGACAAGTCGTTCCAGGCAGACGATGGCCGTCGGTCCTGGAAGATGGGCGCAGAGTCGTGGGGCATGCGAAAGATTCCGGTCGCGCGCGCCGAGGTCGGAGGCATGTATGGCTCCTTCATGTTTGCGCGCAAGCTATGATCTGAAATGAAACGACGATGGAGATAATTCCACGATGGTCACGGAAAAGCACTCACAAGATACTCGGCATTGTTGTGGGTTTTGGTGGTTGCGATATCGGGGTTTGCTTCATTTAGATGTGTCAGTACTAGCATGATGGAGGAGGCATTTTCTCGTTCTGCGGATGCATTGCCTGGAGTTTCTGGTGGAGTGAAAAAGTTGAGCTAGCGAATTTGATGACTTACGATATGATAGAGGCGAGCATAGTTAACTTCTATGACTTTACAAAATGACTACTGTTGAATGTTTAGAAATGCGTACTTGTGCTATTAGGCATATCAGTATTCATCAAGTCGTGCCAGCTCCTAAGAGAAGTAACACTTCAGCACTTGGAGTAATGCTACGTAACTTTCAATAATGATACCGCAATTAGACCATTTATATCGTCCACTGTTTACAAGAATGTCATCGACGATAATCTAGGATTCATATCATGTCTGTCTCCGATTTGTAGGTGGTGTAAGTGCACGCCTCAGTATGTGTGGCGGTGCAAGCGCATCTCGGGGCCTCAGGCCACAAGACGAAGCGGAGCTCCAATGGAAATGCCGCTCAAGCCAGGCATACGTAGAGCTGGATTCCAAGCTTCAACCCACGAACGCATCCATTCATTCCCTTTTCCTTCAAACCCGCGCAGCTCAGGAGCTCTAGCGTCATCGCCATGGCTCCAGCACGGGATACTCCGTTCCGCTCGGCGGACATGAGTATGGTGCAGCTGTACATTTCCAACGAAGTTGGCCGCGAGGTCGTCAACGCCCTGGGCGAGATTGGTCTGGTCCAATTCCGGGATGTAAGCTGTCGAACCTCTAGACTTTTTCATCGATGTATGTCGAACCCGAGGACTAATACCGTCTTTGCAGCTTAATGGCGAGCTCAGTGCCTTCCAAAGGGCCTTCACCCAGGAGATCCGGCGCCTTGACAACGTCGAGAGGCAGCTCCGTACGTGCGAGGTCATCCCTTCGACCTTTCCCAACAACTGACAGAATCTCCAGGTTATTTCCATGCCCAGATGGAAAAGGCAGGCATTCCGTTGAGAAAACTCGATCTTGATGTCGAAACCCTAGCTCCGCCGACGACCACTGAGATTGATGAGCTTGCCGAGCGAAGTCAGAGCCTGGAGCATCGCGTGTTCCAGCTTAACGACAGCTACGAGACACTCAAGAAGCGCGAGGTCGAGCTCACGGAGTGGCGATGGGTCTTGCGCGAGGCTGGCGGATTTTTCGACCGGGCACATGGCAATGTCGAGGAGATCCGAGCCTCCACCGACGATGATGATGCTCCCTTGCTTCAGGATGTCGAGCAGCATACCCAGGCCCCGGACGTTGAGCGTTCGTTCTCGGGCATGAACATCGGGTTTGTCGCTGGTGTCATTGCACGGGACCGCGTGGCTGCGTTCGAGCGTATTCTCTGGCGAACGCTACGTGGTAACCTGTACATGAATCAGTCCGAGATCCCGGAGCCTCTCATCGATCCTTCCAACAACGAGCCTGTCCAGAAGACTGTCTTCGTCATCTTCGCTCACGGCAAGGAGATTCTCGCAAAGATCCGCAAAATTTCCGAGTCTATGGGTGCTGAGACTTACAACGTGGACGAGAATAGCGACCTTAGACGAGATCAGATCTTCGAGGTCAACGCTAGGCTGAACGATGTTCAGAATGTCCTGAGGAACACACAGCAGACCCTTAGTGCCGAGCTTACTCAGATCTCTCAATCCTTGGCCGCTTGGATGATATTGATCAACAAGGAGAAGTCGGTCTACAACACCCTGAATCTCTTCTCTTACGACCGTGCACGGCGGACTCTGATTGCTGAGGGTTGGTGCCCGACGAATGATCTACCTCTGATCAGATCAACTCTTCAAGATGTCAACAACCGTGCTGGCCTTTCTGTCCCCTCCATCATCAATGAAATCCGCACGAACAAGACGCCGCCGACATACTTGAAGACGAACAAGTTTACGGAAGCATTCCAAACGATCGTCAACGCTTATGGTACTGCAACGTACCAAGAAGTCAACCCCGCTCTCCCCGTTATTGTGACGTTCCCTTTCCTGTTCGCCGTCATGTTCGGTGACTTTGGGCATGCTTGTATCATGCTGAGTGCTTCCCTGGCTATGATCTACTGGGAGAAGCCACTCAAGAAGGTTACATTCGAGCTGTTCGCTATGGTTTACTATGGACGATACATCGCCCTGGTAATGGCAGTCTTCTCCGTCTACACTGGTCTGGTCTACAACGATGTCTTCTCAAAGTCCATGACACTTTTCCGCAGTCAATGGGAGTGGGATGTTCCTGCCGACTACAAGGAAGGCATGACTGTCGTGGCCAAGCTCAACACGGAGGGATACAGGTATCCGTTTGGTCTCGACTGGATGTGGCATGGAACTGAGAACGATCTCCTATTCAGCAACAGTTACAAGATGAAGATGAGTATCATCCTTGGTTGGGCTCATATGACCTACTCGCTCTGCTTCGCCTACATCAACGCAAGACACTTCAAGCGCCCTATCGACATCTACGGCAACTTCATCCCAGGCATGATCTTCTTCCAGTCTATTTTTGGATACTTGGTTGTCTGCATTATCTACAAATGGTCCGTCAACTGGTTTGATCCAACCAACCCGAGACAGCCCCCTGGTCTGTTGAACATGTTGATCTACATGTTTCTTCAACCTGGAGTCCTAGATGTTCAGCTCTACCCTGGTCAGAAGCAGGTACAGGTTGTTCTCTTGCTCCTCGCCTTCATCCAAGTTCCAATCCTCCTGTTCTTGAAGCCATTTTACCTGCGCTGGGAGCACAACCGTATTCGAGCCAAGGGTTATCGCGGAATTGGCGAGCAATCACGTGTTAGTGCCTTAGACGGCGATGAGGATGAGAATGGACACGCTGGACGTCATAGCGTAGCCAGTGACGACGAGGGCGTTGCCATGATCACCCAAAATCTCGACGATGAGGAGCACGAGGAATTCGAATTTAGCGAGGTCATGATTCACCAGGTCATCCACACGATTGGTAAGTTCTATTCCACCAGACTCGTGACGCACTAAAGCTAATTACTGGATAGAATTCTGCTTGAACTGCGTGTCCCATACCGCTTCATACCTCCGTCTCTGGGCGCTGTCGCTGGCCCATCAGCAGCTGAGTGCCGTGCTGTGGTCGATGACGCTTGGCCCTGCCCTCAAGATGTCCGGTGTCACCGGTGTCATCATGGTCGTGGTCACTTTCTACATGTTTTTCGCTCTCAGCTGCATCATTCTGATCATCATGGAGGGTGTGTCTGCTATGCTTCACTCTCTGAGACTGGCGTGGGTTGAGTCCTTCTCCAAGTTCGCAGAGTTTGGAGGATGGCCGTTCGCGCCGTTCTCTTTCAAGCAGTTCCTCGAGGAGTCGGAGGAGCTGAAGGAGTTCATGGGCTAAACTCTCTCTCTTGCCCTTCTTCTTGTGTAATCTGTAGTCAAATGTAGCATAGAATAAATCAAGATCACTGTTAAAACATTTTTTACTTGTCATGGAGTGATAGGTAATTGATCATGTATCTGCTCTACGTAACCTACCATGTCCTAGGTAGTCCTTGTTTGTATTTGCCTAATGCCATTGTTTGCCTGTCGTTCCCGTTTCGCAGGGTCTGGTCCCCTTAGACCATGGATCTGACTATGAATTTGATGAATTAAAAAAACGCCGCCTATACGCATAGCACAATAGTCCCGTAGATAGTAGACGTGTCAAGGAATACAGTCTGGCCACACATGATTCATCATCAGCCCCAAAGCGGCGCCGTGACCTCCACCGCGCGCTCGACCACTGCCTTGACACGGTCGTGGAACGTCTTATTGGCGCACTCAACCTCGAGATCCTCAAGCCAAACGTTCGCCGCCAGCTTGTCGACCTTGATGGCTACGCCGGGCACCGGGATTCCGAGGCGGTGCAGCCGCTCTAGCTCCGTCTTCTGGCGCAGCTGCAGCAGGCGCTCGGCTTCGTCCTCATCGTCCGAGACGTCCATCGACGCGTCCGAGCCGTCGTCGTCGTCGGCGGATGATGACTTCTTCTTCTTCTTGCTATCCCCATCATCGGGCAAGGGCGCTAGCTTGGGCTGTGCAATGGGCGCGACGTTGTCTGCGCCGAACTGTGCCTCGAGGAAGAGGAAGAGGCGCTCGAGACGCTCCTCGGGCGTTAGGCCGACGTGTAGGTTGCGCGTGGGCAGCTCGTACTCGTGCTGGTGGTCGCCGTGGTCGTGAGGGTGCTGAGCCGACGACCGCTTGACCGCCGCGGGGCTGCTCTCAACGGACATTAGGACTGCCATCACGGAGTCGGCGATGCCATCGTTGAGCAGGTTGCCCTCCCACTCGAGCTCGACCTCGCCGCTGCTGCGATACCGCACCGACACGCAGCCCATGACGAGGTAGGCCGCAACGAGATTGTTAACCTCCTCGTCAGCCTCCTCCTCTTGCTCCATATTCTCATCGCCGTTGGCGTCGGTGCCGTTGGTATTGCCGTTCTGCTCCTTTTTCATCTCGGGCAGCTCCTCTATACTACCAAAGGTGCCTTCAAGTGCCCACTTGATGAGATCGACACCTGCGGCACTGAGATGGAGGCGTTGCTTGCAGGTGATAGTCGTCGTGGCCAGACCGGCGTACTCACGTAGATCTTCAGGGGCCATCAGGGACATTTTGAAGTCATTTTGAACCAAGACCCCGGTGATAAGCTGAGCTTGCTCGTCGTCGGTTGGTAAGTGTGTTGGAGGGTGGATAGACGCGAGTTTGCCAACGACTTTTGCAGTCTTGTCCGCCTTGAAAGGGATACGCAGTTCCTCGCAATTGCGAGGGCTGTAGACCTTGACTTTTGTGGCTTTGTTGGCGTTTAGGGATAGGAGCTTGGATTTCAGCCGCATCATATTGTGCTGCTCGCCGTGAACGAGGATGACGACCGGTGCGGCCATCTCCTCGATGAACTCTCGGTTTTCGTTTCCGTCTACATGGGCAGCGAAGGAGAACTCCTGGACACTGCACCGCCGCGGTATCATGACCTTTTCGCCCTCTGCGCCTGGTGCTCGCCTGGCTCCCGCCATGCTTCGAGACATGACGGCCTGTATCTGCTCCGGCTCCTGCATTATTTGCTTTGCCATTGTGCCCTCCACGCTGTAGCCTGTGATAATGACTCCATTCTTCTCATTCGGTGCCCACCTCTCCAGAAGCTCTCTGCTGACACCATTTTGCAACATACCGGGACTAGCAAGAATGACGCAGCCGCCGACATCTTCAAAACGATCGAGGTTCTTGAGCGAGCGGATGTACTTGAAATCCCACGGGCCTCCCTTTCCGGCACCGTCTCCCGACTCCTCGGCCTCGGCCATGCGCTCCCGGAAGAGCCGCTTGATATTATCATTCATGGCTCCCACGTATGTCTGATACACCAGCATACACTTGCGGGCCAAATTGCTAGCATAGTAGATAGGAATCTTTTGAAACTCTGGGTGCTTGCCCCAGTACTCGTCCAAGATCAACAAAAGCTCTTGCGCTCGTCCAAGAGCAAAGACGGGCATGAGCACACGACCGCCCCTATTTAAGATGCCAGTCACGGATTTCATAAGCGCTTGCTCTCTCTCTAGCCGCGGAATGTGTGATGCGATGCCGTAAGTTGACTCGGTGATCAACACATCGATCTTCACACCCTTTGGCACCTCGGCAGAGACCAGATGTCGGTCTTGTTCCCGTGAGTAGTCGCCTGTGAAGAAGATCTTGAGTCCGGCAATCTCGATCAGAAACATGGCAGCACCGAGGACATGACCTGCCGGGTAGGGTGTGATGCGGATCGAAGAGATAGTGTGTGTTGTGTGGTAATCGATAGCCTCGATCTGCGGAAACGTGTTCAAGTGGTCTTGCTCCGTATATATCAGTTGCGAGGTCGGATTTGAGGACGTGTTTCCCACGCGAACGCTATCTTGAATGAGCCATTTGTATATGGCTTTGGTCGGATGGGTCATGAAGACACGACCCCTGAAGTTGGTTTTGGCCAGCACATAGGGAAGAGAGGCGGCATGATCTATGTGAAAACTTTGAGCGATCAGTAGGATTCGGGCAGGTAGAGAGCTACATTGCGACTGCTGGATGGTTCACGAGAGCGTGGCATGAATGGGCAAAGTGGGCAACGGCTGAATAATATTGTATTGTTCTCTGAGTACATGGAGGTAGCCGATGGCTGAAGGGTAGTCGGCAAGATATCCAAAAAACCAAAGATATCAGCCGAGCTGGCATTGCACCAACTCGGAGGCCGACCGAATACTAGTTGTCCCATTCGCGATGCCATTGATTGTCCGCTAGAAAAAGGAAAGGACGTGGGGGAACGAGCTTACTGGCTGATAAGGAGAACATCAACGGTGCTCAGATCGAAGTCGTCGTAGAAAGGAAGCGCAGCGAGGCCATCATATGCGGGATGTTGGCCAGCATCGAGCTGAATGAAGCGTTAATGAGATGGCTAGCAGTCATTCGGAATCCATGTCATACCATGACTGTCTTTCCCTTGTATTGAATAATATGGCATGACCGCCCGACTTCATTTCCACCGCCTAGGCAAAGGAACATGAGCTCGTCAGAAGGGTCGACAGGCTCCTCGGTAACCGAGGCCGCCATCGCGGAAGCTTTGCGCTTGGACGCCATCGCAGAATTCGGGCTGGTAGCTCTGTAAAATGCGGTTGAGAGTTAGCACCTAACAAGCATCCAAAAGGATGTGTTGCACTGTAGTCAGCAGTTGAACATGAGAAGCAAAGTCCTCGCAGGCATCAAAGAACGGTTAGAGGAATGCGAGACAAAAGAAAGCCGACCGCAAATACAGCTAATTGAACGTCACCGCGCCTGAAATGCGGCTCCAGCGCACGGACGTTCTAAGGAGTGCCGATTCCACGTGACCTGTTCAATCTCGCTCCGCGACGGGGTAGCTCCTCTGTGATGCTTTGCGATTTTGGCAAGACTCACCACCACTCCCCACAGCCTTCGCGACGGCAACCCGCGCCATCTTCGAGATCCGACCGTCAAATACGTGCGCATACGGCTGATATCTAGTATTTCATAGACTTCTCGCCGTCGAGAGTATCTATTAGGCATCGGATGGGCGCGACTGAGGGAGGTTTGACCCGCTCAACAGGCTCCTCTGCCTGGGTCCGACCGTGATCTGAGGGCACCCCTCAAGGCCGCGACATCGCCAAACACACGATTCATTTATTCCCCATCTGAGGCGATACTGAAGACGCGATTCAGCATGGCTCAACCGCAGCAGCACATCCCCCCGCGGGTATACACGCCGGCACACTCACCTCCTGCTCAGCACCCAGGAGTGACCTCACCTGTTCCTCAGCCTGGATATGCTCCCATTCCTGCTGCCAAGAAGCAAAAGTTGTCGCCTGGCCCGTCACCGTCGGGATATGGTACGCCATCATATCCGTTAAGCCCATCTGGCAACGTCACAACACCAGGCTCTGCGACTTCACCTTCGTATCCTCCATCACAGTCTATCTCGCGTCAACCTTCCTACGACGGCAGCCACCATCCTTACATGAACGGCGGTAATCTCCATGGCACTCCCATACAGCCCTCAACACCACACCCTCTACCTGTACCAAGCGCTCCTCCTATTCTTCCGAATAACTCAACTCCAACAACCCCGCAACCTGCATACACCCCCTACGCCTTTGCTGCACCGCCTCTCCAGCCTGCGCCGCCGACTCCAGGCGCTATGGGACCTCCGTCTAAACCCGCAGAGAGACCTCTCAAGGAGTCAGATTACGACGTGAGCGACTCCCTCGCAGGAACAGGTATCAACATTCGTGAGGAGGAGAGTAACTTGGCAGAGTATTATGCTGGAACATATGGACACGACGCAAAGACTGGTTTTCCAGTAAACGCTCCGGGAGATCGAGGCTCATTCTTTGGCTCTGGGCTTGCCAATCAGACAGCCCAACCCGGAAAAGATGTGAACCAAAAGGTGGCTGAAGCCGCTGCTGCTGAACGGGCCTGGAATGAGTCTGCTGTCCGTCTCGCGACTCAGAGAGCGCAGGAACAGAACAATCGTTTCCTGCAGTTTGCGACAGTTCATTTTAAAGCAGACAAGATTGCAAAGGAATATGGCTTAACCCTTAATCTTGATCAGAAGAATCCTCAAGGACCGGTCAAGGCAAGAAACGTGATGGACTACCCTCCGCCGAAGGTTACCGTTCAAACAAGCGTTGGTCCTGACGGTGCCATGGTTGCAACGTACGGCTCAATACTGCCCCCTGAAGCTTACCTGATTGACCAGCTTGCGCTCTTGTCCTTGGCCGCGAAGCAACGCATTCGTGAGCTTGTCGAGGATGCTGACAAGATTGCGACTACACGTCAACAGACCTCACACGGTGCTGTTCCAGCTGAATGGGCTGATGCTGCTGCTCCCTTGACCGGTATTGACGCTGGCCTTGCAAGTGAAGCCAGCCCTCGAACAGGCGTGGAGAGTGCGGTCAGCCCCCGGACGAATCCACTGAAACGTGAGTTCCTGACTTCTTTTGCCTTTTTGCACTACAATATGCTAAAACCCCTAATCAGGCTCGTTTGAAGCCAGCCAGAGTCAGAATTCAGCTACTGAGGCAAAGGCGACACAGAATGCTGCCAACTACTTGGCCCAGGCCATGAGAGAAATTGGTAAAGCTGATCGTGATGCCGAGGAGGCACGTCTGCGCAAGCGTCAAAAACGCCAACAAGGGGATGTGTCTACTGCGCCTTCACGCGCCGGATCAGTTGCGCCCGCAACTCCTGGTTCTGTGGCGCCGGAGCCGGAGAAAGCACCAACCAAGAAAGAGCTCAAAAAGAATGCCCAGGCTAAGCTCGCTGATGCGTCGAATGCTGCCAACGTCAACAGAACGACCATGGCCTTCCTTGGCGGCATGGGCAAGAAAAAGGGCAAGTCCTACAGCTGGATGTCCGGAGGAGGCGCGAGCGGCGCGAGTACACCATCCAAGATTCAGACCCAGGGACTTCCTGGCACTCCTGGAGCTACTCCCAGTGCCAAGGCACCCGAAGACACCCGTTTGACTCAGGAGGGGAGACATAAATTGGGCACGTGGAGAGAGTACAGCGAGAAGGGTAAGAACGTCCAGCTGCGAGACTGGGTCGTTGTCCTTGAGCGAGATGGGAGAGAGAAGGCTGCTCTACAGTTTGCCTATGACAAATTGGACGAGTCGGAGCCCAAATAGGGATTGGGATCGCGCCGACTTCGTCGCCAGCGAGAGGACGACGATTGATTTCGGAGGACACGTGCTCCTCATGTTGTATTTTTTTCAGGACTTTTCAGCCAGGCGTTTACCACAGGGCATCGGCAAAGGGGGAGGCAGGCATCTTACCGCTTTGAGGTACAAAAAGGCGTCTACTCTTAGCTCCCCACAGACAAGACGGGGAAAGGGGTCTTTAATAATTCGATGAAGCCCCATGTTCCGCTGTCGTCATAGAGTTGATAGGATGAGCAGACCATCAGAGGGTAGTAAATAGGGGCAGCGGACATTGTAGACTTACGAAAAATGCCATAGAGGCCATGAAAACGAGCTATCTTCCTGCCGTGTTTTGTATGACATGTGTGGGATCATCGTGTCCGATATTGAAGACAAAGTACGTATTTGACATACAATATCTACTATTCAATACTACATTAAGAAAGGTGAATGGAGGGTGGGTTCCACTACTATTATCATACTCTACATGATTCTGTTGACACTTCAATGCGCTTGTTGTACGATAAGATAGTTTGCGCGGTCCCCGCCGATCCTCGCACTTGCCAGTGACGTGCTGTGAGTTGTGGATTGTGGGACCGCCCTTGGACGTCAGAACCATTATCTTAAACGAAACAAACGCTCGTCGGCACTTGAGCTGACCAGGATTAGAGAATGGCGATAGCGGTATTGTGAACCAACAGCTCCTCTGTTACGTTTTACTGATGTTTTGCAGGGCATTGGGCAGATCTGCTCAACATCGTCGATGACACACAACTTAGAGCAGTGTGTCCGATTGATAAGCAAAGCAGCAGCAGCTGGAGCAAAGGTTGTACTCCTTCGTATTCAATTCGTTTCAGAGCCGAGTGGCCTCATGTCAAAATACATGGCAAGTAGCAAGTGAAGCATGTTTGCGCCCTAGGCTTGTATGTTTGGAAGGCTGCTAGGAGTTACAGACCCTCAGGTGGGCCCAAGAGCATCCCAATATCAAAAGCCACAACGGCGAGACATATGGAAGATCAGCATTTGGGGAAGAGCTACCCATTCTGTCATACGAAAAGAACATGGTCAACTACAATCTAACAACACCGGGCAGGTTCTCTTTCTCCCCGAAGCATCAGACTACATCGCAAGCTCCCCGCAAGAGTCTCTATCGCTCGCGAGACCTGTCTCACAATCACCCTTTGTACTCGGCCTACAGTCAGCAGCCAAGCAGCACAATCTACATATCAATGTGGGCATCCATGTGCCTGTTGCCGTGAAGGCTGCCGCCGACATCACCAGCAACCCGGTAGTCCCCACCGTACCGAAGTCCGAGGCGGGTTCCGGCGCCGGGGCCGGCGCGGGAGTCTCGACACAGCAGGAGGAGCCGCGAACGAAGCTCTTTAACCGCACCATCTGGATCGACGCTGACGGTACGGTGCGTGATGCCGCGACCTACGACAAGCTCCACCTGTTCGACTACGGGGCGCTGCGCGAGTCCACGCAGACCCAGGCGGGCACCTCGATCGTGCAGCCCTTCGACACGCCGGTGGGCCGCGTCGGCGCGCTGATCTGCTTCGACCTGCGATTCCCGGAGCCCGCGATCCGGCTCGCCCACCCGCCGCCCTCCTCCGGGTGGAAGCCGGCGCAGCTGCTCACCTACCCGAGCGCCTTCACGGTGCCCACGGGCCGCGCACACTGGGAGGTGCTCCTCCGAGCGCGGGCCATCGAGAGCCAAAGCTACGTGGTTGCCGCGGCGCAGGTGGGCAACCACAACGGCAAGCGCGTCAGCTACGGGCGCAGCATGGCCGTCGACCCGTGGGGGAAGGTGCTGTGCGCGCTGGGCGGCATCGCGGACGACGGGAGCGTCGAGGACGGCGCGGTCGGGCAGCTTGGGCTGGTGGACGTCGACCTGGGCGAGTGGGACCGAATAAGAGAAAGCATGCCTCTGGTTCGCAGGACGTGAGTCTCCCTCCTTTCTTTGCTTCTTGCGCCTGTGATTTCCCCATCACGGCCTCGTTGCTGCAGCTCTGCAACCGCATGCAGTCGTTTGTTCGCCCCGGGGATGGGTTTGCTTGCTTCTGAATGATACCCTGCACTGCTCAGCAATCCTCACCTTGATTAATTTTTAAATTTTTTTTTCAACATTTTCATGAAGCTGGACCTTGTTTGCTATGATCTATTTGCTATGAAATTTCTGCCCAAAAAGCAAAGGTGGCTGACGTTATGGCCGCGCTTATAGGGACGTCTATCCTGAAATATGATATGTCATTGTAGTCGCGTAGTCGAGCAGCGTCTTGAAACTGTACCTCCGACCATTGCAATGCTGTACCTAGACAAGAATAAGTCTCTCAAGCAAGGCCGGATTTGGGTCGGGAAAACGTGCAATATCAAAGTCGATAGTGGAGCCCGTGGTTTCATTTGTCTCATGACTGTGAAGCTGAGCCTCAATCTCATGAGTCGTCAGCGCCCTTGGCCACACCCGCGTCCCGTCCCATTTCCCATACCATCCCACTTCCCCGTAGACGGTAGATCCGATTAGCCCGTTCCAGAGGGAAGCCTCCGTTTCACCCGGGATTGGCACCCTGAGAGGCAAACACATCAACGACATAGAAACATTTGTGTACATGAACGGCTAGGTGCGTAGACAAAAGGAAAAAGGGGAGCCACCCGCGAAGTGGAGCCGAAACCATTGGGCGGGAAGGCATTCCCAGCAGCTCGGGAGGCGGCGTAGAGCTGCAAGAAGGGTAATGATGCTCCAGGGGCGACCGTACGGTACAGGGCGCGTAAGCAAACGGATTCGCTGGCTAGGAGGACCCAGGAGACTGGAAATGCAGCGGGGCGCGTGGATATCCCAGGGACACCAGGCTGGCGTGTAGCTATTTTGTAGATACCTGAGACTCGACCATGCACACTTCCTTCGACTTACTGTGCCTTATTAGTGAAGCGAGTGGCTGCATTTCCGGGCCGCAAGGTACATGATCTTGCAGGGAGAAACAGCACGCTACGGCATGGACATGGATGGCAGGAGTCTGGCGTGGGATGACAGGTCAGGAAAAAGATACGACAGGCAAACAGAACAGATAGGCGTCGATAGCATGGAGGCCCTGGGTGATAATATAACAAAACGGCAAAGAAACGCGTTGGGGAGCGACGGTGACCCACGCGGGCAGCAATCGGGGAGCCAGGCGAGCCAGGGCATGTTTGCTTGCTGCCATCCACCCCCCCACTCGTGAACGAGGACATCGCCGAGGATAGAGGATGGCCCATCCTGCATGCAGGTGGTCCGAAGCGGTAATGTTCTGGTCTTTCGCTCTCTCCCAGCAGCCAAACGGGGAGTTGGGGGTCCCAAGTCTCCAAGTGCTGCCCCCCCCCCCCCCCCCAAAGAGCGACAAAGGGGATTCTATTCCTTGGGGGCCAGTGACGGAAAGCCCCCCACACGCGCCGACTCCAATTTGGGCAGGAGACCAGCTTTGACAGGCACACACATACAATGCAGTACACACACACTCACGCACTCACACACACAGCGCTGCGTCACAGCCATGTTCCATGACATGACATGTGAGGCATGGTAACGTTAAATGCCTCTTTCTAAAAGGAGGACCGGACGGCCCGTTTAGGTGCGTGCTGATGCCCCAATAGTCGCAGGGAAGAAACGGAAAACATGGAAGCATAGACAGGATGATCCATCTAGACATGGGACTAGGATGCGTGCCTACAGTGTACTCGTAACGATATCAATATCAACAATTAAGGAGGAAGTATCATATGTAGCAGAAGCAGAGAGCGACTCCACCACGGCGACTTGCACCCGGGTGCAGCAGCGTGCAGCACCCTCCCTCCCCCCAGAGTGACATGACAGAGCCAGGCGAGCCAGGACAAGAGGGAAAAGCGCTGTGGACCTCCCGCGACACTGGGACGAGATGTAACTGGCCCGCGGACTGACCCGGCGCAACGAGTCGGGGGACCCAAGGGCGCGGTTCCCGGGTGGCTTCATGCCCTTGCAACTCCTTTAAACTTGCATTAGTTCCCTGGGCAGAGCCAAGGGGGGTTTCGTCACCTCGGCGCCCGCCCAGCTTGGGTAGCACGTCCACTTGCCTGTTTTCCTTTTTGCTTTGCTCTTTTTGCCCTCGTGCGCAGAGAGTCCGTGGCGCGTGTGCCCAGCTCGGTCAAACAGGCAGGCAAGCAAGCAGGGAAGCAGGGAAGCACGCCGCTGCCAGACGCTGCTGTTTGGGAACATCCTGGCTGAATGATGCAGGTCCTCTGGTAATGAGCACTCACCACACCACCCACAATACGCTAAGGGTCACTAAGAGCAGCATCTCGAACGAACAAGCACCTTGTAGTCTCGGTAGCTCGCAGCATGGAAAGCTCTAGTTTGTTTGTCCGTCTGGCAGGGTAATACTACCGGTATCTATGTATGCGTGTGCAGTAGTCCCCCTTTGGGCAGCTAAGGTTTCCGCTGCTCTGTGGGCGGAAGCTTCCCCGTCAATACAGCTTGGCGAATTCCTTTTCGCTGGAAACCTGAGATGTCACAAAACAGAAGGAGTGAACGGCGCACCGAGAGGGCCAAACCACCTCGGCTGTCGCATGGGACCACAAGTGAGAGGATGATCTACCACTAATGTGGTTTTGATTTACTTTTCCCGTAACGCCTGACCGAGCGTGCGTCGATCGGGTTCGTCGTCCCACACAGCAATGCCGGTCTTGTCTCATTTTCGAGCTGTCGCCCACACACACCAATTACCCCCATTTCGTAGGCGATTCGCGCCAATAGATTTGCAAATGACACAATGAACAGGCCAAGGAGTCTAAGCTTTTAGAAAAAGGGTCTTTTCTTTATTTTTCAGCTGATAATTTGGTGCTGTGTAGCTCGCGCGCACATCTTGTACTATACAGATACATTCTAAACCGGGGGGGTATCTTCTAAGAATCTGGTCTCCGCCCAGAGCCCAGCTGGCACAGATGGATGGTCCTCGTTCGGGGGCTCGTCCAGATTCTTCCGCAGTATCGGTACAGTGTTGTCGAAAAGGAAAGATACAGTCCAAGTGCGTCCCTCAAATGAAGAGAGAAAAATCAGCACTGGAAGGAAGGGGAATAGTGTGTGGTAAAGGAAAACCCGAAAGCAAGTCTATATGCATCCCAAATTCAAAAGCACATCTTTTTTTTCCCATCCTCGCCCTGCTTTTGCCCATTCCAGATGTCCCAAGCAATCAAAAAGCAAAAACAATATTAGGGCTCCTTAAAAAAAAAAAGTCGTGTTGCTTTTTTTCTTTATCCCCCAGCCATTATCCTGCCCAAAATGATGAAAGCCAAATTGAAACGAAGTCAAGCGAAGTGACGATGCCGATGCAGATCTCGAGGGTTCTGTCTTTGTTTGCGTAGGAATGAGAGCGAACCCAAGGGATGTTTGCGAGAACTGCGGAATTTGACGAAGAGCGCGGACGACTGGTGGGGTATGCGCTTCCAGGAGACAAGTGAAAAAAAGAGAGGTCATAAGTGACAGAAGCAAGTCCACCGCGCAACCGAAAATCCAAACCCAGTCTAATTGAACGCCGTGCGGAACAGAAAAAAGAAATTCCTTGCGAATGCCCAATGAGACCATCTGCTGAGTCTTCCCCTGGCTTGCTGCTGGGAAGCAAGTGGCGGCGAGCCGAAAATATGTATTCGAGAGGAATGCGGATTAAAAAGGGCGTATCGGAATGCAAGATCGATCGATCCAAGACATGAAGTCGGCTGAGGTAGTACAGAGTTGATACACGCGAAAAGGCGCATCGTAGCGCATCATTAAAAAGTGCCGTAGAGTGCGATTTTGTAGATTCGAAGCGAATTGGAGCCAGATGATGCGCAAAGGCGCCGCGGAGCGGCCAGTTCCACGCGATCTAAATTGATAGTGTGTAGACGGGTCCCATGCCATAGCGTTGAACATTTACCGCGGCTTGGGCGGAGGAGGTTTCGGAACTCCCGTCGTGTCGTAGGCACCACGGCCGTGGTTGGCGAAAATCGATGACTCTCTGTCAATCATTTTGCGTGTGTGATTGTGTGAGACAGGGGTTGTGATGCTGTATTGCGAAAGGGTCTCATGTTAGCCAATGTTCCGACGGGCCGAAAGGGGTTTCAATATCGGTATGGGGGGATGAATGTGCACGTATAAATAAAAGGTATGGAAAGGGCGGGTGGTGGGTGTTTTGGCAGCACAGGGCAGGCTCTCCCCAAGGCAGCAGCTGGGAAACGCAGAATAAGCAATATCAGAGCGTCTGACTCACAAATTGGCCGTCGTAGTGCGACGAGTGAAGCTCCTGGTTGTGGGAGCTAATAGCAGGGAAGATGCGGGATTGGTGAGGTTGTTGAGGCGATGTTACAGGGAGGCCTTGATTTCTGCCGAATCGTAGACAGTTTGCGCAGGCGTCACCAGTAATAACTCTCAAAGCGGGCGATAAGTGTG
Organism: Phaeoacremonium minimum UCRPA7; assembly: GCF_000392275.1. Lineage (NCBI taxonomy): Eukaryota > Fungi > Ascomycota > Sordariomycetes > Togniniales > Togniniaceae > Phaeoacremonium > Phaeoacremonium minimum. The sequence goes on along the minus strand of NW_006921484.1, from coordinate 299,598 downwards.
AATAGGCAGAGCTGAAGGCGGCACCGAAAGCGAGGATGATGGCAACTTTTTATGCCCAATCTCGCGAATGATGTTTGAGGCGGATTTGCTGGAGTCTTAGGATTGCACAGGGTGGAAGGCCGTAGGTTTCTTCGCCGAGATGCGTCTGTCTCAGCGTCCTTTCTTGCGTCTCTTTGTGTGTCTCTTCTGCGAGGACAGTAGGTTTCAGGTCTTTGTCGGCAAGCTACCAGATACAGCTGCAGGCCGGGCTTCTGGAAGTATGCAAGGTTGCGGATCGCTAAAGGTCGTCGTACAGCAGTGCTTGCGGTTGTGGTTGCAGTGGGCGGCGATTGGGCGACAGATCGGTAGGGCAGCTGAATGCGCGAAGAAGCAGCAGCAGCAGTAGCAGCAATAGCTAAAAAAGCAGGTGAGGCCGTGAGGCAGGAGACGCGACGCAGAATGTGTAAGCGTGAGCGTGAGCGAGAGCGAAGAGATGCTCGTCTTCTACTATTATACAGGAGAGTTAGGGAAAAATATTAGATGAGATTCTCAAGAGAGAAATTTCGGGCGGAAAAGTAGGGGGTCTCGTCCGTGTCTTATATTACCCTCTGCGCGGCGTCGATGACAGCCCTGGTTAAGAGGAAAGGAGGGTGGTGGCTCAGGCGCAAATGGAGGCATGGTATGGCATGGTATTGCATGGGCAGCCCAGGACGGCCAGGTACCCGAACTCAGGGAGAGAGTAAGGCAAAAGTGGAGGCCATTCCTTTTGGTGATGGGCTCTCCTGGCTCCAGCTAAATTGCAGGCAAAGACTAAGTCTAACAGAGATGGGACGGTACGGAGCGTGTCGGTAGGCTAGACGGCCGCAAGGTACCTCGACCTCTTTGCGCTGCGGCGCCTGAAAGCTGCAAAGTACACACAAGTACTTTGCCAGCTCTGATACTCCGTTTTTAATACGGGATGGGGAAGGGTGGCCCCTGTATGACCCCGGCTTGTACCCACGACAAGTACTGCAGTACATTCAGTTTCATATCCTTCCCCCCCTGTCCGTCCTGCCCAAGCCCATGTGGTGACCTCTCTGGCGGGTTTGACGGGGAGTGACTGAAGGCCCTGCAAGTCGACTCTGCTAGGTGGTAAAGGAGCGCCGGGGGTATTACAGCGCTCACAGAGTTTTCCATTTCCCATCCTGCGAGACCTCCCTGCTCTCTTCAAGTCTCTGGGGCTGCTAGCTTGTCGAGCTTGATACCGAAAATCGTTCGGTGGGTGTCGCGCTGCAGGGGGCGTGCGGCAAGGACGATCAATTCATCCCAACAAGAGGCGGTCTTTGCCATCATTCAACGGCCAGACGATCCCAAGCACGCGAGAGTAGACAGGAGGTATCAGCTTCATCCAAATCTGCTCGACCCGACTCAGGTATCCTGTGAGCTGAGGTCAGGCAGCCCTGGTAACGACCGCGGGCATGCGGAAAGGCAGGCGCTATCACAAGACAGGACGCTGTACAGGTTGGCCTTGGTCAATCGGTAAAGTGAGTATTCCTTTTGCAGTGTTGTGCCTGTTAGCGGCATGCCTTCGGTCTGACTTTCCTGTAATCTGATCGCGGGAGTTACTTTGGCGCGCCCCGTTCATTCATGCATTGTCTTTTCTTTGTCGCTTGTCGCAGAAGACCAGTGATGGAGGCGCCGGATAACATCCGCGCAAGACGGCCCCGGCTGACAGGTCATCTCATGAGCAATCGCTGGGTCCCGGGAGAAATTTTTGACAATTAACTCGTGCGTATCAAACAAACAATATCCTTGAAAGTCCCTAGTCGTGGAGCTTCCGCCATCCCAGCTGCTGGGTACATGTTTGTATGACGGCTTCTGTTGTAGGAAAGTAATAACCCGCTGCTCATCACTCAGTTTTTTCTTCTCGTTCTTTGGAGCGGGTCAAGGTAATTGCACTAAAATTTATCCAGGCTAGGGGAAGACGGAAGTGTGGTTGGAAGGACAATCAAGGGTACTGCAAATTCACAGTAAGGTTAGCCCTGGTAAAGGCAGATACCCAGCGCAGGTTGCAGGGCCGGTCAGGCATTTTAGCTAGGATGTCAGCTTTTGCTGTAAGATTGGGGATACACGAGCCACATAGACACAACTCCACTGCTCTGATTACCACTTGGATACCAAGCGAAAGGGTGTGGCGCGTGAAGTGGATAGGACCCGACCGGTCGGTCATGATGATACGATACGATAAGGTGCAACGACAGGTGTTCAAAGGAATGATGACATGACAAGACGAGAAGCTGCATCGCTCGGGGAAGACGCAGGCATGCTTAGTAGGAACTATTGACAGCGGAAGTTGCTGTTTGCTTCTCGTCGTATCCTCTTTGGGGCTCAAGTTTGCCATTCCCTTTGACACCCTTTCAGACTGTGGTCATTCATGTGATTGATCTCTAGGAGAACGATAGAGATACGCTTCGGATGTGATGCTCGATAGTTTCGCACTACTGTAGCGCCTGAGGAATTTGAGTTCTAATTCTGACTGGTGAAACCGAGTAGGGATATCTCAACAATAGTAAATCGCATCAAGCACGAATGATTTCCCTGAGCGTATATCGTAGACTCCGTCCTTGGAACGAGGCGACCGATTCATTGACTGTGGTGCAATGAGGCACTGCAGTCCATACTTCACTATTCTTAGGCTTTCTCGGTGCGGTACTGCTGGAACGTGCCACGTCGACAGAGGCCAGCTCAATTGTCTACTTTCAAGCTGAACCAAGACCCGACTTCTCGGGTTGGCAGGCATGATGAGGCTTGACCCAGATCGGTGGTCCCGCAGGAGTGTGCTGTCAGGCCGAATAAGATATACAGCTTGAGCCCGATGATGCATCACCCCAACAATAGCCATCGCATAGCCTTGTTTTGAGTCGACGCTACCATCACCAAACTGTTTGGATTGGGCACACAAGCTGCAATGTCATCGAACCAGCCCGTGGCCCTTCTCCATGTATCTGCGAGGAAGGATACAATGTCGATACGACTCAGGACTTGTCTGATGTATAGACACCTTTGCAGACCCACCGTACCTGTGAACGCACAATATCGGCCGGAGCGCTCCCAGTAGGCTGACGCACTCAACGGTCACACTGAATCCAACGGCTTGGTGTCGATGCCAGCGCCTGACTGGTGGTGCAGTACATCTGCATGGTGACTCGTCTAAATATGACCATCAGGTATATCCTCGGGCTGGTGGGATACTTCCGGAATATGCCTTGGCCCGAAGCTACAATACTATCCAAGCCCTTGAGTAAGCGGACTCGAGGTTGTCTGACTACTAGTAATGATTGTGATGCAACCGTTTGTCCCTCCTCGGCAAACGCAAGCTTATCATGAGGATAGGGATGAGTCAATGTTGCTAAGTCATCTGCAATCCTCTTCGCGGAAGGTGCGGATATCGGCTGAGCGGCGATATCAATTACTGATGCGCGTCAGATGCGTGCAGAGCTGAGAGGGCTGTGCCTTCGTTTGCGCTGTGTGCTTTCCGTGAATCCCCAGTACGAACAACAACCACCACCTTCATCGGCCATCTAGTACGGGAGTATCCTCGCGAATGTCGTACCGAGACGGAAAACGCTCAAAAAATCGAACGGATTGGTGCGCTGCCGGGAGTCTAAGTATTGTACCGTTAGATTGCGCACTAGTTTCCATGCGTAACAAGAACTCGTAGTAAACGAGATCCACGGGTCAAGACAGTCTCGGGCAAGACAAGCGATTGCTGGCGGGCATGAGGAGGATGAGAATAAAGTAAGTGGCTCTTTTGTCTTTGAAATGCGGGCTACTTCCCGTCTTCGGCTGACTCATCACGCAACATCTACTGTAACCAGCCCATCTTGTGTGAGCTTGCACTGTATTTAGATGCGACCGGCTCGAGTAGGTGACAATAGGGTTACAGGGAGGTTATTCATGGTGTGTTTGTCGCTATGATGAGCATCTGTTTGCGTGGTCCGGTGTGGCTGCGCTCTAGCGGCTTGCGCAGCATGCATATTACATTCAGATCCGACACATGTCAGCACTGCAACACACGAAACTGGTTTGACTGAAGCACATGTGAGCATCAAAATGCTCGGGACTTACACGTTCATTAGCTTGGTTCGTTCCTGCCATTCCCCAGAACGGGCCGCAAAGGTATGACTCGGTCCGCTGCAGCAGTGTAACCACGAACAAGCGCGAAATAAACGGGATACCGTCGCTAGTCTTCAGGAAAATAGATGGTGGGTTTGTATCTGGCCGACGAGTATACATCGAGCTGGTTACGAATGTGATGCTCAGAAGGAATATCAACTTGGTACGAATCTCCAATCAGTTTCATGCCATTGCAGCTCTGCTTCCCGAGACACCAAGTACATGCCGAATCGTCCAAGGCTTGGTCTGTATCTTTGCAGCATGTTGCTCCCATCCTGAGCAATACTTCGGGCCATCCCAGGCCAAACAGGAGCACGAAATTACTAGTTTCGAAAAAGGGACGAAAGTCACATACTCCTGGCATTCTCAGCCGCAGACCCGACTGTTGCCGCCAATCTTTAATGCTCATCCCGAAGCTGCTGTGCGTGTATTGAGACGTGTATACTATTGCAACGGAAACGAGCAATCGGGACCTTGCAGAAAGCCTAGCTGGCACTGCCAAATGCCATGCACTTCTACTACTGTATGGCCTTGTAACCCTGCCCTGTCACCAGGAGCACCGCATGCATAGAAGCGGTTTCTAGAAGCATTCGCTAAGGTAATTACCGGGCTCATCGCAACTGCGGGTCGCTCCACAGAGTAACGCCCTGGACCCAGCCTGCCAAACAGTCGGAAAGCGAAGAGCCCACAAGATGTCGCTGTTCTGTTCCTCGCCAATCCTCAAGACTCAAGGAACACCAAGATGACCTGCTTGGTCGTATTTTGGCCAGCGGGAGATGGCAAAGACCTATCGTTGCACAAGCACTATCGATGGTGCTTTGTGTTGCTCAGAATAGACCATGCTGTACACCCTTCTCGACGGCTTCCGGGTCTGTCGGGTGTCTGATGTCGACTGACACCACGCGTACGCTGCTGCACCTCGCGTTGGAATAGGTACAGCACAATGACGCAGATGCGTGCAGTGTGCGGTGCGGCCATGGGAAAGAAGTGGTCATAGTAGGTGGTATGTAGTGGTCGCCTTCCTTGTTTGCTGGCTTTGCTTCACTTACATGATTTCCTTCCTGGCTTCGACACTGGCTACCAACAATGTTCGCTCCTTCCCGCCTTACTACAGTACGTATTGCGTTGCAGTGACATGGCAACAAACGACCTCAATCCGGTTTTCGAAACTCGGCTATTTTTTCCCACGGCTCACATATGGCAGCTGCGATCGTTGCACGTGCGGCATATTAGTCGGCCTGGCTTGGATGCCCATCCATGATCCATTGTGCTCGAGGTACATTACCCTTTGTGCCTGGTAAATTGGCCCCGTTCGTCCAAGTACCCCCTTTCCTATTTCGGCTTCCGTGCGGAGTACGGAGGCAGGACCCGTCAGGGCTCCCAAGACGGGTTGGATGTAGCGGGTACCTGGAGAAGGTAGTCCCGTTGTACTCGAGTACCTGCCCCAAAATGCAGCCTAAAACGCAAGCCCTTCGTAAACGGAAGCTGTTCCTGCATTAGACCAACGGGTCCAGCAAGATTTAGGGGAATTACCAGAATTACCACTTTGTCGCGTCGCACAATACTTCCCCAGTGCCAGCCTTATCTTTTGGGGTTTGCTTTTTTGCTTTTTTCTTTTTTTCTTTCCCCTCCCTAGGCATCTTCCTCTTTCCTGCCTCCCTGCCCAGCTGGATTGACTGAGTGCTGTAACAAGGTTCGACAGACGTTCTGAAACAGGGGAAGCTGGCCACTGCAAACCCAGTCACCTTCAATGAATTCTGTCACTTGGTGCCATTCGTGCACTGTCTGCTAATCATGAATCGCTTCAACAAATGTGAAGGTTGCCGCCTGATGTTATGATGGGGGCGGCTCGGGAAGCTCTCCCATTCACCAGCCGTCAGCCAGTCAATGATTGTCACTTTCGAAATGCACATCGAAAGGCCACATTGGCAGACCCCCAAGTGCATTCGCAACCTGTCATGTGAGGACTCGTCAGGTCGATCAGGCTGATTGTGGCGCATGCAAATTGGCGTCTAAACAGCGCATCAAGATAGGGACACTGACAACCAAGCCCAGCCGTGATTGAAGGAGACAATCTACCTAACGTTATACCTACCTGACTACATGCACATGACACGCCCGTCGCCTGGCAGTAGGTGCTGACGACAAGCACCTAATTTTGGTCGGCTGCGTGTGGTCGGCCCTTATTGAAATGCTAGCTGGTAGCCCTCTGATGAGCAGCCACCATCCCTTGCAGGAGTCGCCTGAGCGACCACCTCGCGCCCTTGTTACGTGCTGCGCAACGGCCAGAGTTGGATTTCTGTCCGTCCGTCTTCGAAAAGGGCCGTTTACGTCGTTCCGTGCGTTTTCCCCAAAACTTTCAAGCCATAAGACGTCAGGGATCCAGGGCTTTGGGAATATGATGCATCAATCCCAATCGACAGGCACGACTAACCCAACTAAGACAGGGGACAGACGCCCGGCGGATTTCCGCTCAAGTCAAAGGACCCCGACCAAAGCCATTGAAGTACGCAAGGCTGGTCTCGCAATGGACCGCTTGACAGGCCTGGTCCTTCCCTCAGAAAATTTGCCGAAGCGTAGGGTCACAGTTCCGATCAGACGGCTCCCTCCCGTCGAGACGGCTAGGCCTAAATGCAGCAAGAATATTTTTGATACGACAAGGCTCGACAATCCCCAACCAATGCGACACTTGGGACATACGATACATACAGGCCTCCCAGACGCCAGAACTCTAGGCGGCATGGCCTGGGATTGGTTGCTACGCTGCTACGGTCGTCAGACCGCGACCTCTGAGACTTTGTCTCACTTACAGTCGGTTGGGGTCGTTCTGAAGTCTGACGTCAATTAGGCCTTGCACGATAACAAATGGCTGGAGCTTCTTAGGGCTTCTCTCAACGCGTTCTTCGCGTCTCCAACGCTGTTGCTTGTGATCCTACCCGGGCTCGAGAAATTTAAAAAGAGACAAGTGTCAATGCACCAGGAAGGGAAAGCGTCAAACAATGGATGGTGCTCCGCTGGCGTGCCGTTTTCCAGAATATTACCATGCAGTACAAGCCAGGGTGTCATCTTGCAATTGGGACTAAACTAGTAAGCCATCAAAGATGGCGATTGCGCACGCTTGGATAGCCAAAGCGGCTCCCGCCAGACCGGTTATCATGCAAGCTCGGCGCAACGTGCCCAGATCTAGCTAGGCCGATGTTGAGAAGGCTTACCTCAACAGGGAAAACAAGAGATCAAGCGGACTTTGTCAAAGTCATTTTCAGAGCAGAGCTCGCCTCATTTCTTGTGTCAAATGGAAACGGACCGCTACCGAGCTGGCAGGCTCTCAGACTAACGATGCATGAAGGGTTCTCTGAGCCTGTCGGAAGTTGTCTGACGAAGCCGTTAGAGCTCCAGAATTGTTCGGTGGATTCATCCAACCCCCTGTCTCCTCTTACCCTTGTAGTACCGAGCCCTCGTGCTCGGGGACCGGGGAAGGTTTCCGCCATTTGGAGCACCCACTTGCCATGCGTGCTCTTGTTTCCAGGGCATTTTGCTAATTAAAAAAATTTTCTGCTTCACCGTTTCGCGAGGAGCTAATGGGGACATCCTAATATGGCAACCGTCAGGACACAAGTGAGATCTGCAACGTCAGGGGCCAAGAGCAGCAGAATGCGGGGATCAAGCTTGTGGTTTGGAGTTCGTCGAGATTGGATGGTAATGCTATCACTGACTCGTTGACGGGCCAAGAACACGGTACAGTGATCGCTGGCACGCGTCAGGGCTCTGACCATTCTTCCACAGGTGGTTCTAGACGAACAATAACGGTCTGTTACCTTGAAAATGAGTGCCTGACGTTGGAAGCAGGCGGGATGACTTGGTGGTGCTGTAGCCAGCATGGTATACTGATGGTCAACACTGTAACAGTCCGAACCGGCCCGTCGCCCATCTTCCGTCTCCTTGACTCATCGTGGATAAACCGAGCGTACCGATCGACCGGTGAAGGCGGAGAAATTGTAGTAGGAATCGGTGAACATACGAAAGTTGGAAAAACCATGGTAAAGCGAACCCGCCTTGAATTTACGGCCCGCCCCCGCAAGATCCATTTTGCAGTGTGCCGTGTCGAGACAATCACAATTCTGGTTGACGTACCTTTGATCATCCTGCGTGTGCCTCATGATGATGGAAGTGAACAGACGTGACGGTTGCTTGACTTCCAGCTAATTTTTCTCTGCCCTTCAACTGACACGAACATGGTGTGCAGACGAGGTGACCATGAGAGACCTTCCGTATCACCTGCAATTTGTATTGCAAAAACGAAGTTGGAGACTGATCTTATGCTTCAGGTCAAAGACTTACCACCTGGACACTTCACCTAGCGTGACTTTGTTCGAGTTCTGCGACTATTTAATCTACCTAGGTAGACTGCCACCTAGAGACGACCAAATATTCAAGTCTGTAGACAGCCTAGGGTCGTTACTTAGATGAGTCCAGAAAGTGTAGTACTGCAGTAGCTATAATTCATTGTCGAATACCATGGCCGACTAGAAACTACCAAGTTTAAGGCCAAACATGGGACCAAACTGCTTGTTCTGAGATTTTCGTATATGAGGCCGTCGTTTTGATCTAAATGCACCACAACGGCCCAGTTTCAATGGTGGAGTGGCTTCAGAATGGCGGGCGCCCAGCCCACTATGCCCGCTTCCTTAGCCACAGTGCAGACTGCCCCACCAACAACGTCAGCCTCAAAGGCATCGGTCCCCGCCAGCTTCACAACGACAACCGATCCACCATCTTCGACAACGGCCAACTCAGTCACGCAAGTTCGCACAAACCGATTTCCTCCCGAGCTAGCTGGAGTAACAATAGGACAAGAGACCGGCGGAGTTACCAACAATGTCTATCATCCAGCAGCACACGTCTGCCTCGCTTAGCGACGCATGGCGCACGATCAACATCGATGCCTTGCAGGAGGACTCAAGCCTCAACTTCGACACATCGACGCTCCATCCGCCGCTGCCCGAGGTCAGCGAGTCCGAGGTGCGCCAGCTCTCGGGCCAGGTTAGGCAGTTGCTCCGCGGCGGCGACTCAGAGGGGGCGCTGCGGGGGTGCCTCGAGATGCCGGTATACAACGGCAGCGATATGGTGAAGGTACGAACGGTCGGATAGCCGGTTCCTCGCTGCGATGGATGGCTGGGAGAAGCTGACTCTGGTGGATACTTATAGGATGCGCATCTGCAGACTGTCGTCGAGGTCCTGCAGTCGATCAAGGCGAGCGAGATGACGCCCATGCTGCAGCGCATCTATGGGTCTCCCGGCGGAAGCGAACTGCTCGATGTCCTGATGAAATACTTGTATGTTTCTCACATGGCTAAAGAAGCGGCTTAGGAGGAGTCGAACATTCGGTACTGATTGATTGCTTAGATACAAGGGCATGGCTTCGACAGCGTCGTCATCCGGTGGTAGTGCTCCGCGGACCCCAACAAGAATGACGCCCCAACAGACTGGCTTCAGCCAAGTCGGATCAAGACCACACGCCGCGAATGAATCGATGGGTGCTGCTATGAGTGTTCTACTGAGCTGGCATGAGAAGGTCGTGGACGTTGCAGGACAGGGGTCCATAGTGAGGACCATGACGGATTGGCGCAAGGTATGAGGTGTTGCTGATTGCGACGAAAAGAATAAGGGAATATCACAAATGAAAGCGAAGAGTCAATAGAGCCTATTAATGGAGCCTAAGGGTGAAAGCTTCCAATACATTTACAGAACGCCTTAACCTAGCCCTGTCCGGTACCCTTGAGATATGCTAAACGGCTTCAATCCACGGATCACTTCGGAATTCTAGTATACAGTCCACAGCCAATAGGCTCAGATACCCGTCTCATGGGTCTATCATTGCTGCTCCAAAATATCCTTGAGATTGATCTCGCCGCTACCTCGTGCAAGAGGCTTGGCTTGGTCTGGCGACTCGCGCCATCCGATCATATAAATGATCCTGAACGTGGCTGGAATTGTACCATCTTCGTTTCCATGAAGCTCGCGATAAATCGCGTCGTTCGCCAGGAGCACATCCCTACTGATGGGCCCCATCTCTCTTCCGAGAACGGCATTACTCTCTCCCATCGCCTGCAGGTCTTGCATCAGGGCGAACGTGTCGGGATAGTCCACGATAATATCGTCAACGTCAACCGTCAGCATCTTGAAGCCGGCTTTCTGAAGTAGACCTCCAACATCACGCACGTCAGCGAGTGGTGACACCCTTGGTGACATGCCGCCTCTGCGGTCTTGCTCGGCAAGCTGCAGTGATGTGCGCAGCTCAAATAGCGAATCTCCGCCGAGCATGGCTCCCATGAAAGCGCAGTCTGGCTTAAGGATATTGTTGATCTGGCCCAGAACGCCGGGGAGGTCATTGATCCAATGTAGGCTCAGGCTGCTGAGAACCAGATCAAACGAATTCTGCTCAAACGGCAATGTCTCCTCGTCATTTAATACATGCCGGGTTATTGGTATTTCCTTGTTGAACGGCAGGTCGGCATCCCTGTACAGCAAGGTCTGAGACGAATCGGCCGCTATCATTTCTGACATTCGCGTGGAGAGTGGCGGCGATGTAGGCTTTGACGGGTCTGGGTCTGGGTTTTCTCGGGTCAACGCCCTCGCAACGTTGCAAGAGTTTGCGCCTACATCTAGCACCCTGGGGAACTCGCGTTTGATATCCTAAGGTTCTCTATTAGCAAGACTATGTCAGCGTAATTGAGTGCCCGGCGCATACCAGCAGTCTTTCGCAAAGCCGATTTGCGACCTCATCCTTTAGGTAGTCGGCTTGACGGCTAGCTTCGATATCTGAGGCAGCCCTCTCCTTCTGGAGCCATTTTGTCCTGCGATTGAAGACCTCGAAGATTGGAGACCCAGAAGCTTGAAATGCGTACGATCGCCGAGCAGACAGCTGCACTCGTAGTAGAGGCGAATGATTCGAAACCCGACGCAGGACTGTCTTCATTGTTCGGGCTGCAATTCCCTCTGCATCAACATTCTGAAGCTTCGCGATTTGATTGCCGTCGACGGGAAGCTTGGAGGGAAATAGACTAACGGATGAAGAAAGCGAGGGGAGCTTTTCTGGACGTCATGCAAAGCCACCGTGCTGCCAGCCACAGTGGCTAAGAGAGGCCAGAACGGCGCGCGCGGGCTGGAAATAGGGAGCGGCCGTAGTAAGCGTTGCGCTGCGCTGTGGTGGTGGTAGGGGGAGCTTGGCTTGTTGGCTTGCTTGATTGGGGTTAAGCACGGCTCTCCACCGACATCTAAGACAACCCTGGGGATCCGCCCGCCGCCCATTTTCATCCATCACTCCAAACGTGCGAAGACGAACCACGCACGCACCGGTCTCGCGGTGCACAATCACTCGTACCTGCTTTTCATCGGATCACTCGTCTCTGAAAGGACGCTCGAATCGAGTCTGAACTGCATCCTACCCGACATCCACCACGAAGCGCCACGCAAGTCCAGGAGCCCCAGCATCCTCGCACACCGAGTACACCATCCCGCAGCAGCAGCGACCCTCCCTCCCGCCACATCCCCGACCTTCGAGTCCCGCACCACCCGATTATCCATCCTAACCCTCTTGATGCAAAGGAACCTCCTTGCGAGCATGACGAGGTCAACACTCTGAATTTCTTTAATTTGGACGAAGAATAGCTCGACTGTGAGCCCTTGCGGGTGATGCGGTGATCGGAGTAAATAGGTATCGCCGCGACGGTTGATCCCCTCACGAAGCGTGCACTGTCTCCAAATACCCAGTCACGGCTGCTGCTGCAATCAACAACATCGACAATATGGCTTCCTCCGCCGCCGGCTTTCTAGGCCGCTCGAGTAGTAATAACTCGAACATGCGTGGCCTGGTTCAATTCATCGCCGACTTGAGAAATGCAAGAGCTAGGGAGTTGGAAGAAAAGCGGATCAACAAGGAGTTGGCAAATATTCGGTGAGCGTGTCCCAACCCAGAGATGGGGAGGCTCTTGTCATGAGAAGGCATTGATTGACTGACTATTCTGCATCCAACAGGTCCAAGTTCAAAGGTTCGCATTCGACCTGCAATTGCCTCTTAGCGATACACTAACAATGCATAGATGGCAGTCTTAGCGGCTATCACAAGAAGAAATATGTCTGCAAGGTGCGTTCCCATACCGTTTTTGGCTTGTGGCAACCGTTAATTTTGATGATAGCTGCTGTACATATATATCCTCGGCTGGAACGTCGACTTTGGCCACCTCGAAGCTGTCAACCTCATCTCTGCAAATAAATACTCCGAAAAACAAATTGGATATCTCGCCATGACCCTATTCCTACACGAAAAGCACGAACTTCTCCATCTGGTAGTCAATAGTATAAGAAAGGATCTTCTCGACCACAATGAGCTGTTTAATTGCCTGGCTTTACACGCGATTGCAAATGTTGGCGGCAGAGAGATGGGCGAATCTCTAAGCGGAGAAGTTCACAGATTGTTGATCTCACCGTATGAAGCCCCTCATTCCATGTGTACAGTACAGGCTGACCGTTCGTAGGACATCGAAAGCTTTCGTGAAGAAGAAGGCTGCGTTGACCCTCCTGCGTTTGTACAGAAAGTCCCCAGAAATCATCCAGCCCCAGTGGGCCGAGCGGATAATATCTCTCATGGACGATGTTGACTTGGGTGTTTCCCTTTCTGTAACTTCTCTTGTCATGGCTTTGGCGCAGGACAACCTGGACCAATACAAAGGGGCTTATGCCAAAGCCGCCGCAAAGTTGAAACGAATTCTCATCGATGGAGACTATGCCGCAGACTACCTGTACTACAAAGTTCCTTGTCCTTGGATTCAAGTCAAATTGCTCAGGCTACTTCAGTACTTCCCTCCATCAGGTATCTTCGTGCTTTGCACCTTCCGGCTTGAATAGTCGCTAATTGTTCAACAGAGGACAGCCATGTTCGTGAGATGATCCGAGAATCACTTCAGAAAATATTGAACCTTGCGCTTGAAACGAACAAGAATGTGCAGCAAAACAATGCCCAGAATGCTGTGCTGTTCGAGGCTATCAACCTGATCATTCATCTCGATACTGAGCATGCTTTGATGAAGCAGATATCCTCAAGGCTTGGACGGTTCATCCAATCAAGAGAGACAAATGTACGATACCTTGGGTTGGAAGCGATGACCCATCTTGCAGCCCGTGCCGACACATTGGAGCCTATCAAGCAGCATCAGGATATAATCATAGGCTCCTTGAAAGATCGCGATATCAGTGTTCGGAGAAAAGGCCTGGACGTTCTTTACAGCATGTGCGATTCGACAAACGCTGTACCTATCGTCGGCGAGCTACTACATTATCTCCAGAACGCAGATTTTGCCATCAGGGAGGAGATGGTACTTAAGATTGCCATCCTCACTGAGAAATACGCCACGGATGTCCAGTGGTATGTAGATATATCACTGCGATTGATTGCCATGGCAGGAGATCACGTCAGCGATGAAGTCTGGCAACGTGTTATCCAGATCGTGACGAACAATGAGGAGCTGCAAGTATATGCTGCTAAGAATTCACTCCAATATGTCAAACAGGACCACTGTCATGAAACTTTGGTCAAGATAGGCGCTTATATCCTTGGCGAGTTCGGTCATTTGATTGCGGAGGAAAAAGGTTGCAGTCCGATCGAACAATTTCTGGCGCTACAAGGCAAGCTTCCAGGTTGCTCGTCTAGCACTCGAGCAATGATCCTATCTTGCTTCGTCAAATACGTCAACCTCTTCCCTGAGATCAAGACACAGCTTGTCCATGTCTTCGACGTCTATAGTCATACTCTTGACGCCGAATTGCAGCAGCGAGCTTGCGAATTCTTAACATTGGCCAACATGCCGACAGATGATCTGCTCAGAACGGTCTGCGACGAGATGCCTCCATTCCCAGAGCGTCAGTCAGCTCTGTTGTCTCGCCTTCACCAGAAGCATGCGAATACTAGTGATAAGCGCACTTGGGTGGTTGGTGGGAAAGACGCAAATACCGATGCGGAACTCGCCATGGCGAAGAACCAAGGTCTGAGAAGATCATTCAGTGTCAACGCCAACGGTCATGCCAACGGCAATGGTCATACAAATGGCGCGACGAACGGGACAAACGGCCATGCCAAGTCTGCCAATGATCTTGCTGGTATTGATATGCTGAACATTGGCCCGGCTGAACCGAAGACAGCGAAGGTGCCTAATCTTGCGAGCGCTGCTCATTTATCGCCAGGCTGGGAGAGGGGCTTCAACCGTCTGATGCTGAGGGCCGACGGCATCCTCTTCGAGGATGGACAGCTCCAAGTCGGAGTACGATCTGAATATCGCGGCCAGATGGCATGTCTGATCATGTATTTCACCAACAAGACGCCTGCTATCATCGGCTCATTCACAACAACCTTGGATCTTGACGAGAGCGAGAAGGGCAGTTTGACATGGGATGTCAAAAACCTCCCTGACAGCAGCATTCCTTCTGGCTCACAGTCACAGCAGGTTGTCATGTTTGAGGCCAAGAAGGTTTTCACAAAGAGCCCGACCATGAGAATCAGCTACCTCGCTGGAGCTTTGCAAGCAATCACTTTGAAATTGCCTGTCACAATCCATAAGTTCATGGATCCCGCAGAGCTGACTGCTGATGACTTTTTCAAGAGATGGAAGCAGATTGGCGGAGCGCCCAGGGAGGCGCAGCAGATTATTGGTCTTGCAAGCGGCAAGGACTCAGATCGAGAAATCACCGAGGGCTTCATCAGGAAAGTGATCGAAGGCTTCAGATGGGGCGTTTTGGATGGCGTAGACCCCAACCAGAAGAACTTTGTTGGTGCTAGTGTTTTGCATACCTCCGAAGGTGGCAAGTTTGGCTGCTTGATGAGATTGGAGCCCAACTATGGCACTCAGGTAAGAGACCTCTCTCGCACACATAAAACCGAGGTGCTTGTCACTAATCAACATGAATTAGATGGTTCGCTTGACTATACGGGCCACTGATGACACGGTGCCTCCTGTGCTTCTGAAGCTCCTGGAGGAACGTATTGCCCAGGGTATGTCAACAGTTGCCGAGAAATATGTGCCTCCCACAGCGAGCGAGATATCCGACACATTCAGAAATATCATGGTGACAGAATGAAGCTCGACACCCATACGGATATGATTATGAGAGCAAGCTACTTCTTGATGAGCCTATTGCAGCACTAGTCTAGGAGTGTAAGGAGTTCTCGGTTAGCATCAGGAGTCTTGTATGGACACGAAAAACTTGGTTGCATTGCAAGGGTATCCTTCTACCCATTAACACGTACACGATCTGAGCTCCAAGAGGGTGGCTGTCGTGGTCAGTAATGTGTATAGGGATCCTTCCACTGAATACCAGGTAGATAGCATTATGTATTTGAACAGACTTTGTTATGACATTCTAAGATGTACCTACTTTGCGAAGAGCCTCCTTACCTTTTTGTAACTCTTGACAAATACTCTCGTCTACTTCGTCATTGTTGGCAGTTCTCATGGAAAGTTGATTAAAGCATTATCATTTATGCAACTATCTTTGCATCTGCCTTCGCCGGCCTCTGTCCAAATATCGTACTACCTACACGCACCTCGTGACTCCCCATCGTGATAGCGCCCTCAAAGTCCTCACTCATACCCATACTCAGCTCCAGCTTGCTCTCCTCCAACCCGAGCTCCTTGGCCACGAGATCCCGCTGCTCGCGCAATAGCACAAAGTCCTCGTTCTCATTCTCCGGCGTCGTGGCAACGCTCCGCGCGATGGCGCCGATGGTCATCAGCCCCAGCAGCTGCAGGTGCGGGCAGTCGTCTGCGATGGCGCGGCACAGCGCCACCGTGTCGGCGCCGGGCGCGCAGCCGGACTTGGACTCCTCGCCGGATGTGTTCACCTGCACGTGGATGTTGAGCTTCTGCACGGCAGGCTCAGCGGCGATGAGGTCGCCGCGGGTCTTGTTCAGCAGCTGCGCCTTCTTCAGCGTGTCAACACTGGACACACACCAGAGATTGGGGATCTTGGCGATGGTCTTGCAGTGTGCTGTAGGTAGAGTGTCAGCATGAATTTGTCCGTGTCTTTGCGAGTTCGTCATGTCCCTCTATGTCGTGTGCATGAGAGCAAAAGGGGTAAACTGAGGGTGAATGGTTCTCATACAGGATTGCAAACCACCAATGAAATGCCACTGGATAGACTTCGGCAACAGCTGCGCCTTCTGGCCCAGCTCCTGCGCATAATTCTCGCCAAAGTGAGACTGTTTGGTGGGCTCCTGGTGCAGTGCCAGAATGTCATTCACCGGCTTGAGCTTGGACACGGCCACAAGCCGGACCTGTTAATGAGAGGTCAGCCTCATGTCCATCCATTGAGAGGTCGACAAACGGGAAATCGACTCATGGGGAGGAAAACTCACCGGTCGGCCCTTGGCAACAGCGGTTATGCGCTGGCTGACTTCTTGCAGCTGCGAGACAAGAGCCTGAGCTCTTACGGGGTCCACCTTCATCTCTGTATCGCTCATAGTTGCCGTCTGATAGCGTCACGTCCTCGATTTCTCATTCTGGCAATCCTGCAGTTTAGAGTACATCGAATCTTTAGGTCTCGATCGTTATCGATGATAGGCTATGCTTTCGGTGGCACCTGTTAGTGCAGAAAAGTGGGTCCAATCCCGAGCCGGCATTGAAAGCAAGTTATCCATCTTCATGAATGAATACTCTCTATACAAAATAAACCTGATGAAAGTTTTCATGTAAGTACCTAGAAAAGCTGAAAGAGCTATATTGAGTTGTCGGTTGAATCTCTATAACTCTGGAGAAGTCCAGTATCACCATACAAGAATTGATTGTCTCCCAAGCGTTTGTGCTCGGGATAAAGTGGAATCCAACATCGATAAGATATAGAAATCACACCCGCGGTAGGATTAATGTCCTTGATTTAGAGAAGCAGTCTTTACATGACTTAGATCGCGACACATCCAGCTTAAGCCGATGGTATTGAATGAGGGACTGCATTGTGAAATTCTTTGGGGAAGATTAGAAGATTCTCTCGCGTAGACTTCCTGGGATGCCGCCCTATCTATAAGCCCTCCATAAGTCATCCTGTGAAGCTATCTTACACGGCATATTGCATCACGACTTTTCGCAGTCAAGCAACAAAGTAAGCCTTACGGCCTTAACCGCTTTATCATTCTAGACACTTAAGATTCGATCATTAATCAGGTGCAAGAAGCCATTGCAGTGTTGCTAAACAAGCCATTATGAAGTTGAGTAATTGGAATAACACTCTTGGGCATTGTTAAGCCAAGTTAGAGCCGAATGTCGCGAGCTCCAAGGCACAACGAGTGCAAGGGAAATATTCTGAATCATCAAGTCTGGAGAAGGGCGTGCAATGCCAGCCGACATGATCGGCCTCGATCTTTTCAGGTGTACAAAATGCTGACAGACCATAGTCATAGTCGGTTGCTGATGGTCATTGCTTTGCGGTGAATGAAGCTTACAACTCTACTGAACCAGGTGAAGTTGGCAAAGCGAGGGACGACTGGCGAGGGGGCTGCCAATAACTAGTCTTGTCTCTGTGTATCTAAGGGCTCCTTGTCTGGGATGGGTGGTTCGGAAAATGAAGCTGCAAATACCTCCATATGCCTTCTTTCGCATCCTTGCCGTAGACCATGATAACCACAATACAATGTAGTTATTAGTTCCAAGGTTATGTCGTATTCATATACAACTTGCGTAGATTAAACTTCGGATCTAGCTATGGTACTCTGGCCTGAACAACTCCCAGAGCAAGAATCCAGGACAAGAGGTTGCTAAAAAGGGACAGGGTTTAGAGGAAAGGGGTTACAAGGTACCTGCAGCGTGTAGGTTCAAAGAAGATACTTCCATATACACTTCTTTTTTACTTCAGGTACACCCTTCTAGAATAAATCGATGAGGTAACGATTAACCTCATCGCCCCTTGACCGGAAGTCTTTAGAGATGTCCTTCGAGGGATGCTATCGACATCCTTAAGGGAGGGGCGGGGGGGCAAATCCCTCAACAAAACCGCGCAGCCGTCATAACACATGACAGTCACCACGCGGGAAGCCTCATCTTCAGCTGCTACCACGGGCTGAGATTGGGCTGCTGCTACGCGGGATCTCCGAACGGCATGTGTAAGGAAGTAGGGACGCCCATGTCTTCCACCGAGCTTCTACTGCATGCATAGTAAGTACCGCATGACCCCCACTTGCGGTAGCATCGCAAGATCGCTCCCCTGTTTGATCCTCCCTCCTGCTCCCACGTGCTGGGAGACGGGAACTAATAAATGATCTTCCCACATTCTACCCCGAACCCTCCCTCCTTCCCCGAATCTATGACAGCAATGGATCGCGTCATGCTTTAAACTGACCTACAGGCAACAGGCTTCAGGCTACAGGCTACAGCAACGGACGGTGAAAAGTGCGACCCCGCGCACAGTTCTACCGGACAAGTTCTGAAACTGCCTGTGAAGCAGGGCGAGCAATGCATGTCCTTGGGAGCATATCACATCACATCGACCCTCCTTCCAGACAGCTTACTTGGCCTGGGTCAGCAACCCTCAGCTGAGCAATACGCTCCATGTCATCAATGTTGTGCCAACAGGGAGGGTGCTGAGAAGTGAGCTCGGGTCCTGTGACTTCGCAAACTATTTCTCCCAACGTTGCTTTTCTTGCTCGCGTCACCGGTGCATGGCCATGGGAGTCAGATCATATTTACGTAGTACTTTGCTTACCGGGCCAAGAGACCAGCAATTAGTTCCGTCAGCCACTCATTACTGACGCTGTCTACCTAAGTAGGTTGGGGGTCAGACAGGTAGTTGGTTTAGTAGGCCTGGCGCAGTACATTCCGCAAGGGATCGTGAGAGCCTGCATGTGAAACGACCAAAACTGCAACAAGTGTCAACTGCGGTACACTATTCATCGATTTGTGGCCATTCAGAAGAATTCTGAAATCGAATAGTGAATTCAATCTTCAGCTATGATCAAAACGCTAAGTCTAAATTGCTATGCTCTTCGAGAAGAAACTCGAATATTGCGATGCGCCCCCTGTATGTATAATCCCCCAGAACGAAGCCACGCCCATGAAACGCCGGAGATTCTGGAATCACCCTCACTGTCTAAGAGAGGACCGCCTGCCCATCTGCCCCCCTTTTGGAGACGAAATATGACGTCCGATAGGAAAAATGAGTACAAGAACGGCAAATGCGACATTACAATGCTGTAAGTGTGGGTATTTTTTGAGAGCCGGCAATAGAAACACCTCTTAATGATTAGATTTAAAAAGCCCCCTCCTGATGCATTCATTTTTGGAGCTTCGAGAGGCTTGTTGGAATCCGGACATGTGAATGGGCCCGCAACTGTTGCCTGTATGCGGCGATTAAAGGGAGTTTCTTGGTGAGGAAGGTGGTAAGGTGTTTCAAGGATATCGACTAATGAAAGGGGGGTCTTGTGTGATGTTGGTGGTGGCGTGGCGGCGATGGCGGATGCAGCCGCCTGCCTTGAAGGCGCAAGCGCACAGGCTCAAGCGCCAATGGCTACGTCGACGTTTGGATCACCGAGGTACACCAGTTGAGACCATACTCGCCAATGCAAGATACCAAGATGCGCGAGTCGCGTGGCCATGTCCTCGACGCCACCTTCCTCCCGGGCCTCCCGAATAGAGTTTTCGAGTAGCTCCCGCTCACGTTGGCTTTCGCGTCCTCCGTCCCATGTCCGGCCAGGGCCGTGGATGCGTCCGCCAGTTGCAACGGAGAACAAGCCGACGCCGGAAAGGTTCCTGAAGTCCTTAACTCGCTTCCCTAATTCCGAGAGCATCTTTGCTTGGAAGTGCTCTTCAACCTGGCGGTAGAGGTCACTCTGGAAATCGCAGAGTTGAGACTGAAGCTTGCTTTCGACATTGGGAAGCATATCCTGTGGTGCATCGGTGAAGCGGAAAATCTGGATAGCTAGTGACTGTACCAAACCTTCCCATCGCTGGATAGGGCGTGAAGCTGGGGGAGCAGTATGAAGCAGTGCAAGCAGAGACTCGTATAGGTTGCGAGCCTTTACCCTGGCGTCAAGAACATCGACTTGACTCTGCGAAGCTAGATATCCTGAATTTCGAGGAGATGATGTATTCGATCCGCAGTCGCTAGAAGCAAAGCTTGCAGGGCGCGAATTGGGTTCGCCGGCGACATAAGATGGCACAGAAGTCGGTGCTGCAAACGATGGCGGCCCCTGGTTGATTCCACGAGAAACTCGCTCAAGGTCCTCATAGAGCCTCATGCAGATTTCCAGATTGATGGCGTCAAGCATATCGGACCTTAGTTTGAGAATGCGCTCTTCATCGAATAAGAATGTGTTGGGCACACAGTTTACCGGGGTAGATGGCAGGATCAATCTCGTCAAGCCGTCGAAAAAGGCGGCTGTTTCGCCAAATGCTTGCAGGTTTTGAGCAGACATTCTGGAGGGAAATTGAACAGCCTCGCTGTACCACTGTCGGGCATCGCGGATTGAAATCTTCCCAGCTGTGATCTTTTTGTAGAAAAATCGTTGCTCAAAGTGAACCGTGTCTTCAATGAGAACTGGCCGCAAACAGCGAATTTGATGATTAGCCACGTCCAATTTCATTGCCTCCAAAACACTCAACAGACTGCGCATGCCCTTGACCAGCTCGCCCATGTCGTTGTTCCGATTGCCGTTGCTCAGCTCGTTATACATTTCATCAACCCACTCATCACGCATAGGGGCGCAATGCAGTTTCAGAACGCTGGACAGCCACGAAGCCAACTTCTCGAGGTCTGCAATACCCCTGTTGAATTGCTGCATAAGAAGTTCCACATTAAGTCCCTCATTTAGGAAGTCCCGGTCGCGCTGCGGTACTAAGGTTTGGATGATTTCCTTGACCGATTTCAACAACGAGGGTAGACACCAGTCATCGCCTTGTGGGTGCTCGCGCATAAAGGTTTCACGGTCCATCACGAACTGGATGAGCTGGTCACGAAGGCTCGACCAGAACTGATTGGCTTTTTCTTGCTTTCTTCGGCCCTTTTCTCCATCTAAATTCGGTCTGAAGTGTAATTCCGGATCAAAGTTGATATCGTGTCGCAGTTTGGGATTATGGATTATCTTGGTCACGTCAAGCTCACTCAGGGTCGCCTTGGTTACCGGGGGTTCCAACGGCCGCGGTGCTGAGCGGGCGAAGTAATCACGACTTGAGCGGAAGGGAGTAGATGAAGAGGCTGTGGAAGGATTCCTCGACAAAGTGTCCTGTACGTGCACAGGAGGAGTTGCTGTTTGTCTTTGGTCGATTAGCCGCCGTGGGTGATCCTGGGCAAATTTGGCCTGCTCGTCGGCCTCAGCAGAAGGAGATCCAGTCTCAACGGGTGCCTCTGTCGGTACAGCGTCGTTGTCGGATTTTGATCGAGTATGTGTAGACATATGGCCGCTTTCTATGCCGCCACCGGCACCTTGGTCACTCATCGCAGCAATGGCCGTTTGAGCCGCGGTTGGCCTTCAGATATGGGATTGTTCCACAACAAATCACCCAGAACAGGAGAGATGGATAATTAATAGCCCGTCTTTCCAGGACGCAAGGTGCTTCGGAGATCGGAAGCTTAGTGCGATCTTGACGAAAATCAAGCGAGAATGACGGAGGGCAACGAGTGTGGCTATTGGTCCCAACAGGCGGGTTAGCACGAGTATTTCTAGATAGAGGGGACAATTGTAAGCAGTCCAGCGTCGGCAGTCTGGCGGACGGTCTCGTGTGGACGGGAAGATGCAGCGTCCGGACCAATGTGCTTCGGAAAGAGCCAGGTCGTGTCGGGAGGGGGCCGGGACGTTTGTGTATCTGTAAAAGGTAGGAGGGAGACAATGAGTTGCTTACATGCTATGGATATTGCTCCGTTACTCTACGCCGGCGCACAGCAATTGGATGCCGGGGATCGCTTTGTACCGAGAGAAGAGGGAAGGATGTCTGCAGAAAGTACCGGCAAAGGGCGTCTTGGTCTAGGATGTGCAGATATCACGACGGAAGGTGTGCTGCAGGAGGTTTGCGTGTACGACGAGACAAAGGGAAGGAGGAGGGAAAGAGACAGACAGTGTTGGAAGAGCCGATTAGGGAAAGGATAAATGCAAAGACACAAGGTAGTAGTAAGTCACGTCTGTCTGTCCCGAGTCGTCAGGTGCTTCGGACGGCGAGGAAGACTGAGTAAGGTAATGCGGATGGGTGGTATACCGAAAACGGAACCGGCGACGAGGCGACGTCAGTCAGTCAGTCAGTCAAGCAAGTACACACGAACAAAAGTGTGTAATTTCGATAGCGTTTCGACGTGCAGAGGGCAAACACACGACGGTGAGGAATTATAAAATGAAAATGAGAGAAAGGCAGAAAGAAGAAGAGAGAGAGCGGCTCCAGGTATCACTGGGGTATAGTCAGACCAAATAAAATACGAATCAAGGGGAGGAAGGAGCGATGGGGATGGAAGGGGAAGGGAAGAAAAGGAGTGACTGAAAGTGCCTTCCGCACGCACGCACCGCAGACTTGCACGCGCAGCAGTGGTGGTGGTCTGGTAAATGGAAGGTACAAGTCCTGCACTGGATGGCAGGTACCTCCTGCATAGTGAGGTAGCGCCTTACCGCTATGGTATGGGGCGGGCCCTGTATTGGCTCCAATTCATGTAAAGCAAAATGAAGTATCAATGCGCCTACACCCAACCTACGCCGCATCTGCCATGTTCCTTTTGCGGCTAATGAGCCACTGGTGCCAGCAATGGAATCCCAGGCACGAAGGCACCTCCGTACCCTACGCTACGCAACGCAACGCTCATCACGCACGCCGCCAGGGCAAGTGGCCAGGTGGGCTGGTGGCCCAGGACAGGGCAGCGTGGCCCGCAGATGAATGAGCAGACTGGAGGAGGTTTTGGGTTGCCAGGACCAGGCCCCGTCAGGTACCCAGGCCAAGGAGTACGTCTCCGGTAGCGGGTACCTCCAGCTTACTTGGGGTATCTGGCGTGCTGCAATACAGTGGCGCCTGACCCGTGTCGATGGATGGTACCTGCTGTCAGGTACCCCCCTGGCTTCACCGTGATTGCTTTTGGATCCCGTGGTCGGGCGATTTCTGAATGCCACGCAAAAAATTGGTCTCGCCCGATGGTATGGATTGGATTGCGCCGGCGGGTGGCCATGACCCATGGGTACCATTTCAGCGCACTAGCGTTCAGGTTCGCCTTGCTTATGGCGAATATCTGGGGCCGGGAGCACGCCTGGACTTGTTGTTCGCTTCAGCGACTTGTCTCTGGCCACTGGAACGCAGAGTCAGGTATGTTTTGTGTGGGCTCCCCTAGCACGCTCAAGTCCGGGCCTATTGCCTCCAACTTGACTCGTTACTTTTGCACGAAAACAGTGGGCGCTTGCTTTGCTTGCTTGATTGCTTTGCTTTGCTGGTTCTGCTGTGGCCGGTGGAAGCGTACAAGAAGGAGAAAGCCAGGCGGCGTGTATATGCAGACCCCTTCGCACCCATCACACGCTGGAGAGCATTGATGGAACACCATGGGTCTCTCCTGGCGCCGCTCTCGACCATTCCCTTACATTGGCGCGGACCTATGAATCAATCATGCGCCGATCAGGGCCATTGCCTCTTTTTCGTCTGGGAAGCGAGCTGCACCCAATATGAATTGATACGAGATGAAAGCAACACGCTTGCGGCACGGCAATGCAAGGACGGGGGAGACGCGGTGTAAAAGCAAGATGGGAGGTAGGTAGGGAGGATACACCTCACATCAGGCTTTGCCATTGACTGCGAGATCCTCCCTTGGAGGGGCGCACCCACCAATTGCCGCCATCGACTTCTAATCCAAACGCCACGCCGAATATGGCATTCGAGCGTTCACGGCCTATTGCCTGTCTATAGGGTCCTTTGCAGGGAGAGGGGGAGTGTCATTGCTAGGCATTGCAGCCCGTAACTGTATGTTCTCTCTGGATTGATGCACGCTGCATATTGGCAATGCACGACCTAGTTAGCTGCAGCTCAAGAGGCCCAAAGGGAACCAGTTATGAAGGCAGTAACAAAGCCCTTCAAGTGTGGCGTGCGTCGCTCGGCTTCACACTTATACGCCTCACTCGGGCCAGTGATAATAATAATAAAAATGTGGCAACCAGCTTCAGGGTCCATCGCCTCAGCTCAGTCAGTGTGATCATGAGCTCTTGTTGCCGTAGTAGTGCCGATCAATGTGGTGGCTGCTCGTGAAACCAGGGAAAGTGGACAGGCAAATCCGCAAATTGGTGTAGATGGGGGGGCACGATCCATTATCTCACCGCTGACCGGATGCAGAAAACAAAGGTCAGCGAGACCGAGACGGAGAACCGTTCAACGACCGATAATGAAATGGTACATCGTCGAAGTACCTTGCTCCAAAGATTTAAGTTCAGGGACCCTGGAAGGGAGGGATGTGGGCCTTGTTTTGGAGGGATGTATTTTCGACGTCCCGCGCCTGCGGTAACCCTGCCTTGACGCTAGCAGGGGCTTCAATCATATGAGATGGGGGAAGTCAGGGGATAGAGAATGTTCTGTCCCTAATCTCATACCTCAACCGCCCCAGATGCTGTTATCGGCTGACTATTGACTCCTCTGGATTGTACCGTCGCTTCGGTAAGCCGTAGGTTCTGCAGGGACGCCTCGTCCACTTCTAGTCTTATTCTCGCCATGGGCTCGATGACAAACTAGGTAGTGAGACATTCGAAGAACTTCCCCCGTAGAAATTCACCTTGTTGCCATTATTTGGATACGCGACCCCATATTCGAGGAATAAAGAGCTGCACATTTGGGCACAGCTATGGTGGTGTCCCCACCACAGGGTGAAATGCATCAGTTACTAATCTTGTGGCTACATACTCCGGTGGGCGGTGCAGTAGTGACAGCGTTGGTGTCTCCTACCAAGCTGCACGAGCTTCTCGTCACATGAAGCATCTTACTATTCGAAACTTTCCCCGAGATGTCCCTTGATGAAGATGTTGCAGTCGCGACTTCATCTCAACTCCACCAGTCCTCTGGACCCCAGTGCGAGGTGAGGCTGCCTCGTGTGGAGGACATGGGCCCCCCTTCCAGCAGCATGTAGCCGGACCAAGACTTCGGTCGGTTATGTCCCGTAATAGAAAGCATGCTACGTCGTTTCAAGCCTGCTGGTTGCATCGATGTTGTAGCCATGTGGTCTAGTAACTCTACTTGTCGCAAGCGTAATATCCGGGCGGTGATAGATACAGGCTACTGTGGTAGACCAAAATTTGGGTATCCCTGTAAGGTACTCTTATCCAACTTCTCTCACAGTCATTACAGCCTCTCCGTATTGATGACTTGACCCAATGGCGTTACTTACCTAAGTCTGGTCATGGTGCAATAGCTTATAGTTGTTCGATATGATAGGGTTTATGGAAATTCGTTCAATGGCCAAGAAAATCTGCGGCTAAGCAAGCAGACCGTCCAGAAGCTTGAATTATAGCAGTAAATTATACGAGTCGTTTCCTGTACTTGCCTGGGTGAGTTGCATCGCAGGTAGTCCAAGACCAGACACCGGTTGGAACGCATTGGAAGTTGCTTTTCTGTGTTTGTAATTGTTCTAAAGACACTCTAGGCGTGTCTACGACTTGTTTATCGAGGTCGGCAGTCTGCCGTCCGCGGGTACATTCGATCGCTTTGTGTGACCACACCAAGATGCCTCACAAGGGAACCTGGCATTTGGAGAGTGAGGGACGACATGTCAGGAGAAAGCCACGCCGTACCTCTCTCACGAGTCAGGCTACAAAGGCCCAAAACTCGTCGGTAGCCGGAATATCTAGGGCCAAAAAGGGGTCAGGCCCCAAAAACTCGCCGCCATGGCAAGGAAAGTCTAACGGGTCCTTCATGTGAATTTCATGCTTTTTGAAAAGACTAACCATGGCCGGGTGTCGTGTGGACTCTCACGGCGGACCCGAGAGCGACACAGCAGCGTGCGCAATGTTCTCAAGCTATGCTGGAACCCGGATTTTGTTGCGACACCTCATCGGCGGCGGAGAAGCGTCAGCTTGTCCAAAGATCGGGTCAATGGATTGACTTCACAGGTCTGGACTAGAGTCTTGACGGAAGAAAGGTCCAACGAGCGATCGCCGCTCACTGTCTGTGGTCAGACAAAGCCTAAACGGAGGGCCCAACTCATCTCACTCAACTCCCCCAATGCGCTGTCAGCTTTTGCGAGATTCCCATTACGTCGTTTCTGCTTGATGATGTCGGTGACGATTGTGCTACGACCAGCCAATGCTCGACGATGGACTGATTGTATGGCGGTGATGAGCCGGTCATCTGGGGACTAAACTGCTTCTGCGTCTGCATGCGCATGCGCATGCGAAACCAGGACTGTAGGCAAGGTCATTGGGATCTGGATGCGGTCCATGAGCTGCGACGACAGCCAGGCCGAGTTCGGGTGTAGTCCGTCTCGCCAGGCTGACTCGCCTGTGGAACTCCTTCAAATGGCGTTTCATGTCGATCTCTCAGCTGTTAATGGGTCTCGTTTTCAAAGTTTTCCGCCCCGTTTGCTCGACTGGCCCTGTTTTATTCCCAGCGAGCGGACGGGAAAGCGGATCTCACTCGGAAATCCTGAATCACGCACATGGCCAAGATGGCAGGAGCGGCTCCATTAAGAAAGCTCTGAAAGGGGCAATGGCAGGAGAACATGGTTAACTTGATTCATTCTCGTAGAAACTTGAGAAGCAACGATCAAAACTGTCTCCTGCTTCCTTGGGTACCCCGCCTACCAATGAAAACTGATTTCAGGATGGCTCTTCGCTGGGTTGCCATAAAACTCTTACTGCCATTCCGCGTTGCATTCTGGAGCTGGGAGTCTCGATGTGATTGTCAAATCGATGTCCAACATACTTCACATTGACCAAACTATAGTACCATACCTCCTTTTGTGATGAGGCTTGTAGGCTTGTTTGACTTTATCTTACTTGGGCATCAAGGTGTCCACCAGTTGTCTGGTCGGTGAGAAGTATAATAGGCATTACGACATCATTGGCGTCGACTCTGCCTCAAATCCTAACAGCAAGGCTTGCATTTACATGCAATTATTGATGCGACACGTTTTCTAGGTCAGGCAGTTGCAAGGTGAGTTGTCCAAAGGGCCCTGCCCTCTCACTGAATATCAATTACGACCAATCAACCAACCCTTGATGGGGGTCGTATGCGACCTGCACATTCCTTACACCGCTCTCCTTCAGGTGATTGAGGTGAGGCATTGCCGCATGGCCTCATAATTCTGGAGCTGCAGGTGTGCCACATTCGGAGAGAACGCGCATCCTGTATCAAATTTGCTCACTGTCTTTTCAGAGTTATCAAAAGTGACCTCGCCGCGGCTTTGCGGGTGCGCGTTCCAGACGGTCCCTCCCTTTCCGGCTATTTGACACCTCACTTTTGGTTCCCGCCTCGATTTCGTTGAGACTAAGTCTGTCTCTGGCAAGTCTTAGATTTACTCCGGGAAGATGATCTGATCTATGAGGATCGACAACTATTTACGCCTTATAAGTACCAAGCCTTAGCCGGCCTAGAAATGCAGTTAAGCTGCTAGGAATGCCACTATTAATCTGTTCGCCCGCGTTCCAGACTCTACAGAATAGCTCAAATGCAAGAAACGGTAGCTCCTCTACCTGCAAACTGTCTCAAAGCAAGAGCATCCATAAATATCATGAGGTCTCCGGAGCCCGGAGTCGCAATCAAAGTCTAGTGCAAATATCGTATTGGGTTTAGTCATTTCCTAAAATTGTCGGAGGCTCTTACTATACAGCAGTAAAGCTGTAAGTGCCACAGGTTATAACATACCAAATCAGCGGTAGTCGGCTTTAGACAAAAGTTCAGTGAAAGACAGGCCGGCACTCAGCCTAGATCTCAGCGTTTCCACTTCCCCTTTGAAAGGAGAGACGAGCTTTGTGGCCTGGAGCCCACAGTACAGTTGCAGGTCCCCTGAATCTGTCCTAGTGGACCTTGCCAACATGCCCAGAGATACAGGTGTGTGCCACATACTGCACCTAAGCAAACACTTCGACGACTTCTTTGGCTTGTTTGTATTAATATGTTCCGTACATTCCTTCTCATGTTGCATACATTCGGTCTATGCCGCATATTACCAACGCCGACAAGCATGCCTAAGCAACTTCTCCGGAGCTAGGCTAGCTAGCGAAGCAAGGCTCAAGCAACACCTCATGAATGAAACCTCGATTGCAATATGGTGCCGGTAGGTCGGCCTCAGCATAATCGCATGGACGTAGGTTTCTGTCATGCCTCTCTCAACATGATCCCGTGGCTCTTCACATGATGCGACTCACGTCACCATGTCACCCTTGCAACCCGATATTGCTCCATCTACCAATCCAGTCGACGCCCGTGTGGATATGAACTCGGCGACGCCTCAAACTCCTAGAAAGTATGCCGTGAAACGAGAGACACCGGCCCTCCCCACATCAGTTGCCGACAAATACTGAGATCTATGTAGAGGACACGTCAGTCGGGGAAGCACATGTGACGATGGAACTGACGCTTCGTACCGCCATGAAAACACAACATATACTAATGTATGGACTTAACCGCTCGCCTATCCTTGCAGCTTTCCAGAAGATTCCCATGAACCTGGTAGACGAGTCAGAGTTGTGTAGCAATGACAGAAGGGCAAGGAAGCCGCATTCTCACCCATCCTTGTTGCTGTCCAATATCCTCGGAAAGATTTGATGAACGTATGCGCAGGTACAGATGAGAAGGAGGATGACGAGGAGAAGGGATTGGAAGTTGAAGAGCGCGGACTAGACGAGGAATAATTAGTTATGGAAACATTAGCTCGAGAAGGCGGGACATGCCATGATTGCTGCTTAGCTTGATGCCCTACAGAAAAAGTGTTATGCGCGCGTGCTTGCTAGATTTTGGACTTGTATGTGCAAAAGGAGCTTGGATATTGCGATTCGTAACGACAGCTCAAGCGCGGAATTGGGACAGAGTGTCATGGCGGAAGAACACCTTTTCCACAAGCCTGGCAGGTGCCTTAGGCGGGGTGGCAGGTGCTGGACGGTTAACCCCAAGCTCTCACCTCCACTGTAACACTAACGGGAGCTCGACCCCACCACGTCTACCAAACATCAACCCTGCACGGTTTATTGCTGCTTGAGGCTCTTCTGAGGTCATACAGAAACTAATTCCGCCGTCTCAGCCACGCGACACCTCATCTTCTACGGCTGCATATCTCGTCCTCAACCGCAACCGCGATTAGAAGGACAAGGGGCACGGTATTCTTCCGCTCGGCACGCCAAATCTGATTTAGATTACCTCTGTTGCCTACCTCTCGTTTCGTTGGGCAGATCAACTAAACCTTCGCCGCTGGGACCTTTGTCGTCCCGCGCCAACGATTACAAGATGGCTGAACCACGTGCACGCGCTGGCAAAAATGTCGGCAAGATGAACTTCAACCCATCAGAGTGTATGCCTTAGTTTTCATCAGGGCACGGTCCATCATCTAACATTCACCTGCAGTGACGCAGTTCCTCATCGCCCACGGCGATTCCCGAACACCGCTTCCCGAGACAATCCGCGTGTTGGACGAGGTCGTGACGGAGTTCATTCAAGGGCTGAGCTTTGAGGCGACCCGGGTCGCGCAGCTTGCAGGGCGGCAAAAGGTCAAGTACGAGGACTTCGAGTTTGCGATGCGCCGAAATCCGATCTTTCTGGGCAAGGTGCAGGACAACTTCGAAAGAAAGAAGGAAGTTGATATGGCTAAGAAACTGTTCAACGAGGATGAATTTGGTGCCGATGCGGCGGGTGAGGGCGTTCCTAGTAAACGTGGTCGAAAGCCGAAGAATAAGACCGAAGAGGGCAGCCAACCCAACGGCGCTGAGGTAGTTGACGAGGAACTGGGTGAGGCCGACGATGACGCAGAAGCTGAAGCAGATGCTGTGGGTTCCAAGAAGTGATACGCAGACTTTGGAGGCGATAATAGCCTTTGTGAGTGCGGTCAAGGGTGTCTGAGAGCGACATTCTCTACTCCGGCCATCATCTTGTTCTATGAGCTGCTGGTCTTAGCCGCTGCGAAACCCTTCGCAGCTCTATTCCAAAATTGGCTTATACATAGCGTGGCGTTCCTGGGGGCTTTCAAATTGGCAAAATTAGAACGGTCGTGCAAACTACGAGGCATCGACCTGGTCCTAGCTACCGTTATTTGCAGGCGAGTTGCTAAAGATCAAGATTGATGATTACATGACATCTAGCCATTCCTACATTGTAGCTATCTTCCGTGGTGATTGTTCTACTTACCATTGTCGCAATACACTTCAGAGTCGTAACAAAAGTGACATTTGGCATGAGCTCACCAAGCCCTCGAAATTTGTATCCTGTCGAGTCCTTCATATCATTTGGCACTGAGATACATCCATGGAAACCGGCAGATGTGCTACCTAGCACGCGTTTCAAAATGAGAAACGCTCGAGCAACCTATCCATCCAAATATGCAAAGACTGAAAACAAAGTCTCAAATTTTCATGTTTCTCATCATAAAAAATATGATTCCATAATACACGCTACCTATGGGAGAACACAGCGGCACAATACCTTTGTTAGCAATAATCAATTACCTATTTGTTCTATTTCTGCAACGCTGTCCGGGAGTAGTAACACGCTGCCGCGAGTAGATTGCCTGGATATGCCATCCGGCTAGAGTTGAACTCAATTTCAGAATTGTAGGTGATACCTACCAAGCATTGCTAACACCTGAATTCAAATTAGTTGTCAAACCTCGTTGTAAAAACCGGATGCCTAACAAGTATAGCACATTTTATGGTCCCTATTTAAGCTTTGGAGGGAGCTCCCGAAGCGACCATCCAATCACTCTTCAAGTCAGGCAACCTCAGCACAGAATCTGAAATGCGACAACATGGATGGAATTGATATCCGCCTCCGGTTCTTGACCCGGTAGCTCTCCGAGTGGATAGTTGGTGGATAAGGTAGTCCGGGGTAGTTGTCTAGCTACAGCCGGGTAAGCAGGTAGGGGAGCGAGCCCCGCCCGCCAGATGCAGCTGGTGCGAAATCGGGGCGTATACGGCCTATGAGGAGGCGATGCGATTCCGTCGCTCCCTCCCAGGCTGCGACAAGCTGCAGATACAGTTCGTTGCAAAATCCCCGAGTGGTTCAGCTGCTTGTGATGGGGTCCTTTTCAGGTGATGCCTTGTTCTGATTAGATATAGCCTCCCCCAGTCTCCACCCAGCCTCTTGTGACTGATGCCTCTGAAAGAATTAGGTAGAGTCTCAGCGGAATCCCCGCTCAGTCAGGCACGCAAGATTCTCCTCTCTTCGCATCTTCGTTCAAAGAAAGGCTGTTGCGAGTCTTGCTTTATTTCCCGTTAAATTTATTGAAAACTTCAGTATTACAGACAGACACAGTTGACATTATCATCATTCTGAATCTCTATACTGGATTGGTTGCATTTGTAATCTGATCGATCTCTCTTGCAAGACCATATATTTCCTCTGATTGATCATGCCCATGCGTCATTGAGGTGATAATCTGAAAGCCTCAATGTCCCCGTTTGTCCAGATAGCCCGAGATCCTCGAGTTAAACTCAGGCCTGAGGATGACGATGACGAAAGACTACAGAGGCCCCCAACTAATCGACTCAACCCAAAGTCCGAGGATGAGAGCGACGAAGGATTGGTAGATCGCCGCCCTACGTGGTCTTCCCAGTCACATACGGATATAGACAAATCACTTGACCGAAGCCTTGCCCTTCTGGATCCTGATGCTTTCAGGCGGCTGTCTATGAGCCCCTTCTCACATCGTGGGAGGGGGTTCTCTCCTGATACTCGACTCAGGGAGCACGATGATATGAAGTCTCAATCACCTTATCTCGAGCCTAAGAGCCTTAGGCTGTCGACTATGAGCCCGTTTTCAGCCTCGAGTCGATCAAGTTCAGTGCACCCCAGAGGACGTTCGCCAACCCCTCGTCAACGAGGTTGGAAAGCATACATTTCCCGGTCATGGGACCGCTTCTGGGCCAAAAATCGAGGCGTCGTTCTGGTCGCCACGGCACAGCTGTTCTCGGCACTGATGAACCTCGCGGCTCGGCTCTTAGCACTTGAGGGAGATGGAATGCACCCGTTCCAAATCCTGTTCATCCGAATGCTGGCAACTTCTGTAATTAGTTGTACATATATGTGGTGGACGAAAATGCCAGACTTCCCCCTTGGGGCTCGAGAGGTTAGGTGGCTCCTGGTTGCAAGAGGTTTCCTAGGCTTCTTTGGAATTTTCGGAATGTGGTTCTCGATGATCTGGTTAGGCCTTGCCGACGCGACGGTGATTACTTTCCTTGTACCATCCGTGTCTGGATATATTTGCCACGTTCTGCTCCACGATCCCTTCACTCGAAAGGAACAAATCGGATCATTCATAGCATTGGCCGGCGTTATTTTGATCGCTAGGCCAACTTCGTTCTTCTCGTCGACACCGGGAGTAGAGCCGACACCTGCCTCGCCGATTGACTTTCCAAGAAACGAAACTCATTCATATCCGCATATGGGAGAGGAGGAGGTAACGCCTTCACAACGCCTCACCGCCATCGGAATCGCCCTTATAGGTGTGTTGGGCGGTTCTGGTGCCTTCACTACCATCCGTTGGATCGGAACAAGAGCTCATCCGCTTATATCCATGAACTACTTCTCGACTTGGGTGCTCTTCGTCAGCACATCAGTGTTATCCCTGGCCCCGGTGCTTGACATTGGTCAACCGCACATCCGGTTCGGCCTGCCACATAATGGAAGGCAGTGGCTCTTACTGGCAGCCATTGGAGTTTGTGGCTTCACAACGCAATTTCTCCTAACAGCTGGCCTAGGCGGCGGAGGATCGAACAGAGCGACCGCCATGGTTTACACCGGGATGCTGTTTGCTGCTGCTTTCGATAAATGGGTCTTCGGCCTTGAGATGGGAGCACTCAGCTTAGTAGGGTGCGGCCTTATCATAGGCAGTGCTCTGTGGGTGGCTCTGTCGAAGAAGGAGACAGTCTTGGAAGATGACCGGGCGGACATAGAAGTCGCAACTCAAGTTGCTGAGGCGGTACCCATGCTTAGTGAGATTGAAGATGGGTCTGATGACGAGGAATATATACCCCTAGAGCCTGTAAGATAGAGGATAGATAGAATGCAGATAGAAGTATCCCGACATTAAAGAGCCCTATCCGTTCTTGAATTTCTAGGTAGATGGAAAGGCTCACAATCGATTATGCTGACCTGACCAGTTCTTCAAACATTGTCACTTGTGAATGTTAGAGCTGCACAGATCAACCTCCTTGTGTTAGAGGTGGGAGTATCTAGCCAGCTGCTTTTGCTGCTAAACCCTTCTAAGCTGCAATCGGCAATGGTAAAATGTAGCGGGGCTATGAATTAAAAGGGGGTATGAAGCTAGCAGCTCTTTCCGCGCATCAAATTTATTTCGGTAGAAGGCTGTACCACGAACACGCCTCCCTGGCCTGCCTTGAAAATCCCCGTTTATCAGCCTCGTTTATCATTTTCCATCTCGAACCCGGCACCTCTCTCGACACCCGTGACACACACCACAACACTTCTCGTTTTGCATCAGCATCAATTTTCAATCGAACGAGATCGAGATGGTACAGATCAGCGAGGTCAAGAGCCATGGGCGCGACAATCGCACCTCGGCCCACACCCACATCAAGGGCCTCGGGCTGAAGCTCGATGGAACTGCAGACAAGCAGGCAGCAGGCTTCGTAGGCCAGCAGACTGCGCGAGAAGTATGTTTAATCTTATGTCATAGAGATTCAGGCTACTTGATGGAAAGCTGACAACCCCTCGCTCTCAGGCAGCCGGTGTCGTCGTTGACCTTGTTCGAGCGCACAAGCTTGCGGGCCGCGGAGTTCTACTTGCTGGAGGACCTGGTACCGGAAAGACAGCCCTTGCCCTTGCCATAAGCCAGGAACTTGGAACGAAAATCCCCTTCTGCCCTATTGTCGGTAGCGAGATCTACTCCTCGGAGGTCAAGAAGACAGAGGTATTGATGGAGAACTTCCGCCGCGCGATTGGACTGAAAGTACGGGAGACAAAAGAGGTTTACGAAGGCGAAGTCACAGAGCTCACACCTGAAGAGGCGGAGAACCCCTTGGGAGGCTATGGCAAGACAATCTCCACGCTCTTGATTGGACTCAAAAGCGCAAAGGGTCAGAAGAAGTTGCGTTTGGATCCCAGTATCTACGAGGCGATTCAGAAGGAGAGGGTGACAGTGGGCGATGTCATCTACATTGAGGCAAACACAGGCGCGTGCAAACGCGTTGGACGATCCGATGCATACGCGACAGAGTTCGACCTGGAAGCCGAGGAGTATGTACCGATTCCGAAGGGAGAGGTTCACAAAAAGAAAGAAATTGTTCAAGACGTCACACTACACGATCTGGATGTGGCAAACGCCCGGCCTCAGGGTGGCCAGGACATCATGTCGATGATGGGTCAACTCATGAAGCCAAAAATGACTGAGGTCACCGACAAGCTGCGTGGCGAAATCAACAAGGTCGTCAGCAAATACATTGAGCAAGGCGTGGCGGAGTTGGTCCCTGGAGTTCTTTTCATTGACGAGGTTCGTCTACAAGTCTACGGTGCCTCAAGACGATAGAGTTTTTGCTAATTTGGTATAGGCGCACATGCTCGATGTTGAGTGCTTCACCTACCTAAACCGAGCTTTGGAGCAGTCAATTTCGCCAATCGTTGTGCTCGCCTCGAACCGTGGCATGGCAACTATTCGCGGTACTGATGACATCGTTGCCGCACATGGCATCCCGCCCGACTTCCTAGCTCGTCTCCTCATCATCCCCACAACGCCGTATGATGCCGAAGAGATCCAGAGGATCGTTCGCATTAGAGCGGCAACGGAAGGCTTGACGATTACGGATGCTGCTATTGGCAAGATTGCAGAGCATGGTGTTCGGATCAGCCTGCGATACTGCCTGCAGATATTGACCCCGGCAAGGTAAGTGTATCAGCCTCTCATTTCTCGCGGAATTATGCTAATGCGAACAAAGTATTCTGGCACGGGTCAACGGTCGCAGTCAAATAGACGTGCAGGACGTTGCGGAATGTGAGGATCTGTTCCTCGACGCTCGGCGTAGCGCGGCCCTTCTCAGTGGTGAGACAGGGCACAGCTTCCTCCCATGAGTTGTCAATTGGCACGGACCCCTTTCAACGCCCCGAGGGAGACTCATCACATTTCTAAATATACCAAAAGGCAGCAAATGAGAAACGGGTTGGCCAGGAAAAGCCTTGGTAGGCTGGAGTCAAGGGTGTCTTTATTGTCGGAACAGGGTAGCTCTGGTCGGTCGTTTGCGATTCAAGACATTTTACCGGCTCCGATCCCCAGAATTGCCTTCTACAATGTTTACTTTGATGATGAATGTAAGATCACGTGGATATAGAACGAGAGATACTAGGCCGAAATGGGGCTGACAAGTCTTTGTCCAGCTTCACATTCCATAGGGCCCATTGAAGAGCATTCCTGTGGCATTGTCCGTCGCTACGAGAGGTTGGGTGTACATCATGCCCTTGTGCAGCTACTAAGTCTCTAGTGGCTACTGCGAACGGAATCTTGCAAACGCTGAACAAAGAAAGTCTCATCTGCGCCAGTTTAGCCTTCAGTACATTCCCGAGACATGGGGAGGCTGCCACCCTCCAACTGCCCTGTTATAATGCCCACCCTATGACTTTTGCCAGAAAAATAAGTGAGAGGGAGATGTCATTGTCTAATTGGTCATGAATGGAGATAGGTCACAAAGAAGACAATCCAACAAGATCTTGGAGTGTCATTTATCTTATCCCGGCTCAACACCTCTTGCCCCTTCACTTCCTCCTTACTATCCATTCTGCGACATCTTCCTATATCCATCCACTGAACACCCTGGGCCTTTTCTGAGTTGTCTCTTGCTCCTGCTGCCCGTTTGTTGTCGACGTTCCAAAATGACAGACGTAGCCACTTTCATCCACAGCTCGCACTGCCCTCCTTCACTAACACCGACCGCCAGACCTCCTGCCATGTCCGCAAGAATTAATGAAAGAACACTTCCCCAAAGGCACTCTGCTCTCGAGGCCTCTGCTCCTGCTCTTGAGTCCCCCCAGGGCCGTCTAACACGTAAACGTGCGGCTTCCATCAATACCGAAGAGGCCAACGCCAATCCAAGAATCGAAGACCTCAGCTTGAACACGCCTAACGCCAAAGGCTTCCATCCCAACGACGGTACGAGAGACCTTATATGTCTCTGCACACCGGCTCCCAAGGTTCCCCGACCTCGTAACGGTAAGTTTTTTTCTCTTCTGCTCGCAAGCCCAATGCTCTTCTCCTTGATGCCCTTGAGACGCAACTCGGGACTTCAGCTCCTTTGTCCACATATTCGCCAAAGAGACCGTTGTCGGTGTGTCATTGGCTGACATGGATTCTTTCACAGCTTTCATTCTTTATCGGCAGCATCATCAGGCTCAAGTTGTGGCACAAAATCCAGGACTTGCAAATCCTGAAATCTCGAAAATCATCGGGGAGCAGTGGAGAGACCAGCCTGAAGAGGTCAAGGAAAGCTGGAAGAGACTCGCAGAGGAAGAGAAGGCACGACACCAACGCCAGTATCCGGACTATAGATACCAACCCCGACGAGGAGGAAAAGGGCCGACAGCCAGACCTATATCGGCGTCCGGAGAAGACCCTGGTCGGTGCCAGAAGTGTGGAGGCAGGTACATTGCTACACCCAGAACACCATCAACCCCTTTCATGAATCCAACTCCCACGCCTTCTCGGACCACAATGCCACCTTACATGACACCGAATCCAAGAGTGATCGAAACTGCACATTTTCGACATCCCCCACCAGGAGACATGCCGGGCTCCGGAGACCCACGAGGCAGGCCAGGCTATTCACCTTATCCTTATGCCATTCACGACGTGGACGAGGGAAGTGAGATGATGTCTCCAGGTGATTCAAAGCGTCGCCGAATGAATCTTGCACAGGGTTATCATCCACCCGGGACATCATTCCACATGCAACACACCGCTCAACGCCAGACCAGACCGCCATCCTTTACTCAAGGCCCACCTCCAGGCTATGAACCACGAGGGCCTCTACCGGGCCCATCGATGCTCGCTCGATCCAACACTGGAACATTGGGGCCACCTGCTCGACCGTCTGCCTCCTACGCCCAACCGCCACGAAACCCGGGATTTGACGAGTCTTTACGCCTCCCTCCTCTGCAGACACAGCTCCCAACATCGCCAACTCAAGGCTCTGATTCCAGCGGTGGTCCCAGCGCCTCAGCACCGACTGGACTTGGAATAGTTGTCCGAGACTTGCGTGAGAGTCAGGCGCGTAGCATCGAGGCAATGGTGATGAGCATCCCGTACATCAACAAACTCAAGGTCCTGGGCAAGATCAGTCCTCCACTTGGCCCGCCTGGTCCATCGAGTCCCGCTGTTGAGACTCGAGGACCCGTACTCGCCCTTGAGGGCAGAAGTGCTGCTCTCGTAAAGGCAGTGAGTGTCGTTATTGAGAAGTCACTTGCATCGTCGGGTGAGTGCGCCGTTCGAACTTGGTCGGCCAACACACCACCGGCCGACACCGGCAGCGATGATGCCGAGATGGTCGACGGTCAAAGCCCTGAAATGAGTAAGAGCAGAACGACGAGCGTGAGCAGCGGCTCTAGCTCATCCAACCCATTCGGCAAATATCTGCAGACCATAATGGAGTGGCATGGCAAGTCAGACGACATCATTAAGCATGTGACAACTAAGCCAACCGGCGAGCAGTCGGACAACGCCGTAGATAAGACTGCTGCCTCGTCCCAGCTCCCAGTCGCTCTCATTACCGACGGATTCAGCCTCACACTCTCAGATAAGTTCGCTTCTTCGGTGCCAATCGCCGACTCTTATGCCCCAGTGGATCACTGGCAGTGGATGGCGACCCTCTGGAGAGGCATCATCGGCCCAGACCTTGTTATCTACGTCCGCAGTGCAACAGAGGACGAGGTGAATACTCTTGGAGGCGTAGACTTCAAATCTGCAGGCATCATGATTGTGCGAGTCAATGAGAGCAAAGGTCTGGACGAGAAGACTGAGCGGCGCCTGGGATTTGAAGTCATGGAATGGGTTCGAGCTGGAACATTCAAGGAGGGATTTGGAAGGGAGTAAAGTGGTGAAGCAACGGGAGGGTTCCTCTCGTATGATTAATGCGTTCAATGAGTGTCTTTCCTACCTTTCACTGCGCTTGTATGTATCTTTCATGCCGTATTTTAGGGGTTTCGACCTTGTTCACGACCTTGAATTGATGTTCATAGAATCTACTTGAAGCAGAATTTGAAGAACGTGTTAGATGGAATGCCGATGAAGCAAGGGATGGCTTGATTCGTCGGCGTAACATGTTACACAACTCTACCGCTTTGTTCCATACGAGAAACAAGTTCAACTAAAACTTTATTGAATAGTATCGTGCTGTGCTGGACTAGTGAGTGCTGCTCTAGATACTGTCTCGTACCTACAGACTACCTTGATACCTAGGAAAGTTGTAGAAGCAATGCATTTCAATATTGAGCTTCTAGAAATCTGGGGTGCAGCAGTTAATAGTTCAGGGGCTGTCATAGCAGAAAGCTCTAGTTGTCTGTAGGATACGGGTAGCGATTAGTTAGTGCACTAAGAAATCATAGGTAAATTAGCGTCACTAGAGCACCTGTAGCCAATTTATGCCACTAGAGCAGTAGCAACAACACTGATTGGAAGTTACCAGCTCCCCTGCATGATAGGTAACCGCGTCGGATAGAGACACGCGCCAAAACCAAACTTGGTAATCATCAAGGGGAGCTTCGAGATTAACATCGCCAACACATAGCCTGGCCTATCTTAAGATGGTTAGACTGCGGTAACTTGCTACCAACGCACCATGTCGGAACTTGTAGTCGGCCAGATCATCCGGCTCAGCGATGGCCGCAACGCTGTCATCCGCTTTGTCGGCGACACGCACTTCGCGGCCGGAGGATGGGTAGGCGTCGAGTTGGAGGATGCATCGGGGAAGAACGATGGCAGTGTGCAAGGCCAGCGATACTTCGACTGTGCCATGGGCCATGGCATGTTCGTTCGGCCTACAACCATCACTATACTGGCTCAGCCTCCGCCGTCTCGGCCGGCCTCGACAGCAGCTCGGAAGGGCAGCCGGCCGAGCAATGCATTCACGCCGGCCACCGGTCGAGGAGCCGCCTCATCAGACCCCAACTTACCGAAGCGAATGAGTCTCAATGCTCCTAGTCCGAGCCCGGTCCCCAGAACCTCTCGTCCATCAAGTATAGCGCGGGTAAGCCATGAATGTTTCTTTGTCCAGCTAGGTTTCAGCGCGGATACTAATTTGAAATGTTCAAGTCCCCTACGAAGTCCCCAACCAAACAACTTGGAACAGCTGCATCGAGCGCCTCTACTTCACGAACTGCCACCCCATCAAATGCTAGAGTACCGTCTGTCACTGCGAAAGCTCGGCCCTCGGTGGGAGTAGGCGCCAGCCGAACGTCTATGGGACCACCAGCTGTTCCTGCCTCCAGAGCCGGTCGGCAATCTTCCATATCATCTACTACCTCAAGAACAACCACAACTACCAACAGGCCGCTAAGCGGACGCTTGTCTCTGGCAGGAGGAAAAGGCGTGACCCGGCCTGAGAGCATGAGGATGACATCCGGAGGGTCGCAGTCAGGAAATGAGAATGGCACCGCTAAAAGGGGCTCCGTTGACAGAAGCGTTGCTTCTCAAAAGAGTAGCGAT
Source organism: Phaeoacremonium minimum UCRPA7 (assembly GCF_000392275.1). Lineage (NCBI taxonomy): Eukaryota > Fungi > Ascomycota > Sordariomycetes > Togniniales > Togniniaceae > Phaeoacremonium > Phaeoacremonium minimum. The sequence goes on along the minus strand of NW_006921484.1, from coordinate 259,650 downwards.
GAGGAAATACTGTCACCTCAACCCACTAGTCCAGTTCTATCGAGGACTGCTGCCCTCGAAAGGCTCACATCTTCTCCCAAGACGACCCGAGCGTCGTCTCCGAAGGTTACCAGGGCAGCTCCTCCGGCAGCTGCCCCGCGACCAGCTATAAATGCTGCAGCAAATCGCGAGATTGAGGATCTCAAAGCGAAGTTGCGTGTATTGGAGCGCAAGCGCATAGAGGATCGAGACAAGCTCAAGCAACTGGACAAACTTCAAGGGGAGCGGGACAAATTTGAAAATATCATTCAAAAGCTCCAGACGAAATATCAGCCGCAACAGCACGAGAATAATGAGCTTCGCAAAATGTTAAAGGAAGCAGAGGGAAGGCTAGAGTCCGTCGAATCTATACAAGCGGAGCATGAAACAGCAATGGAAATGGCCACTTTAGATCGGGAAATGGCTGAGGAAACTGCTGAAGTCCTCAAACTTGAACTAGAAGCCCTAAAACAAAAGACTGAAGAACTGGAGCTCGAAGTGGAGATCTTGCGAGAAGAGAACTCCGAGTTTACCAATGGCATGTCTGCAGATGAGCGAGCCAGTACTGGATGGCTGCAAATGGAAAGGAACAACGAAAGACTCCGCGAGGCCTTGCTTAGGTTGCGTGACCTCACCCAACAACAGGAGGAGGAATTAAAAGACCAGATCAAGGGACTGGAAGAAGATATGCAAGAGTTCACCACTGTCAAAGAGCAGTATGAACTATCCAAAGAGAAACTTGCGCAGGCGGAGACGACCGTCGAGGACCTTCGCCAACAGCTCGACAATGCCTTGGGTGCTGAAGATATGATTGAAGATCTGACCGAACGAAACATGAGTCAAGCGGAGCAAATCGAGGAACTGAAGGCTGTCATCGAGGACCTTGAGAATCTTAAGGAGATCAACGATGAGTTAGAGATTAATCATGTTCAAAATGAGAAGGAAATGCAAGAGGAACTCGACTTCAAGGACAGCGTCATTGCAGAACAAGCCAGGAGAGCTGGCCAGCAAGAAGAGAGCTTAGAAGATATGGAGTACACATTGTCTCGATTCCGGGAGCTTGTCACGAGCTTGCAGAGCGACCTTGAAGACATGCGTGCATCTCATGCAGTCACTGAGGAGGAATCCGAGCAGCTCAATAGCCGTTCACGGGCAATGCTCGACCTAAACATGAAGCTCCAGATTTCTGCGGCTAAGGCCCAGGTCAAGACCATTGACTTGGAAATGCGTCGTCTGGAGGCACAAGAAGCAGAACAGCATCTTGAGATTGTCAAGTTATTCTTGCCAGATAGCTACCAAGCGGATCGCGATTCCGTTTTGGCTCTGTTACGGTTCAGGAGACTTGCATTCAAGGCGAACCTTCTTAACGACTTCATCAAGGAACGAGTCAATGGTCAAGCACATCCTGGTCATGAAGACGACGTCATCTCAGGCTGCGATGCCATTGACAAACTCACATGGGTTACTGCGATGTGCGACAGATTTGTCAATGCCATCAGCCACTGCTCATTGGATCAATTCTCCAAGTACGAAGGTGCACTCTATGAGTTGGAACCCGTTGAGCGCGCACTGAATGCTTGGATCGATGGTCTGAAGAGAGATGACTTGAAGGAGAAACAATGCGCTAGTGAGCTGCAGCGTACAATTGCCTTGATGACCCATCTTGGTGAAGTACACATCTCTGATGACTTGGAGAGCTTTGCGGATGATGTTCACATGAAGTCGCTCCTCATGCAGAGCCATCTGGAGTCAGCAGCTGTGGTGTTCACCACAATGAAGAGCATGGTTCAGCGAGTGATTCCACCCGCCAGCGACGAAGATGAACTTGCTCAGCATTTCTCGAAGAGAACCGATAATGTCGTCTCATCGACTCGCAGTGCCAAGGTCATCGCTGGCAAAGCAGTGAGAGCTCTTGAGGATCTGAAGATGCGCTCACTTTCACTGGCACCCGATACCCGTGAGGCATTTGAGCAGTGTGAGGCAGCTAGTCAAGAGCTCGTGGAATTGGCCCGCACCATTGGCCTCAACCTCCATCAACTCCTTCAAGAGGAGGGCAGAGCTGAGCCTTTCACATACCTTGAGGTTCAAAGCTCTGTCCAGAAGACTGCCAGCCTTGTTTCTGGAGACAGCGAGTCTGATCTCTTCTCGACGTATCTTAACAAGCTGCGGAGCCTCACAAGCCAGATCGCGGATCTTGCTGCTCTCAGCTCTGATCTTGGACAAACACAGGAGTTTGAAAGAAATACCGCTCCCTGGATCCTGCGTTCGCAGGAACTCAAGGCCAAGAAGGTCATCCCAGTTGATGCTGAAGAGGAGCTTCGTCACCTCAAAGAGGAATACAGCCAGGCTCGCCATACCATTGCCTTGCGTGACCAGAGCCTCGGCGAAGCCAATCTCAAGGTTGAGACCCTTGAGAGCCGCATGCGCGATGCCAAGGCCAAGACCGGCCGTATTGCGGATCTGGAGGCTCAGATTGAGCAGTCCAAGGAGGCTCTTAACAGTCTCAAGGAGGATATTGAGAAGCAAGACCGTGAACTCAAGACTCTTGAGGCAGATCGCGACAAGTGGAAGAAGATTGCTGGCGACACTCGCGTCTTCAGCGAAACGGCCGCTGGTACTAAGGCAGGCGCCGAGCGGGCTGTGGCTACAGCACGGGAGATGGATGCTCTCAAGAACGAGATCGCCAGCTTGCAGAGTGCCGTCAGGTACCTGCGCGAAGACAACCGCCGGGCAAGGCTCGCCGAGCAGAGGAACTACGACTGGCTCACCGAGCCACTCAAGAAGCCTCCGACTGTTTCTGAGCAAAGGAAGGCTCTCGTGGTCGCCGAAGGCAAAGACGTGCTAGGTGAGCTAGTCAAGCTAGCTACATCAGCCAAGGTTTACGACCTGGGCTCTCTGCCCAAGGATAAGCTGGCATGGAAGCCTGCCAAGAGCACGCCGCAGTACCATGCTGCGAAGCAAATGGAGGACTTCGCGACTTGGCAAAGCTGGCAGGAGTCTGTCTTGAACAAATCCCGCGTGGTGCTTGGTCAGCAAAGCAGCTCGCAGCAGAATGTAGCAAAGGGGAAGGCCATGCGAAAAGCCGCAGCCCGCCTACAGATCAGATTACCGGACCTGGACGGCAAGATGATACCCGGCAGTGGACGAGACGTCCAGATCGTAGGTTCTCGGGAATGGGAGGGGCTGCAAGGCAGGTCTGCAATTGTGTAAAGGATAGAGAGCCACATGTTTGTATTATACCAAGATACCACCATCCAATGTCAAATTCCATATGTAAAATTGGCGTTCAATTCGTATGAGCTGGAAATGCCTCTTAGGTCTTTTTCTAATCTACTACCCTTGACTTGACCCAACATCCTTTTTGAACAGCCTTTTGATCCTTCCAGGATCCATTCTGGTGCAATACCCTTTCCATTTTAGATGTATGGTATCTCGTATGCGAAGAGTTTCGTCACCTCGTCTATATGCCCGTCCAGGAGACCCAACTCAGCTCCGAGCAAATCTCAACTCTGAGCAGTCGCTTCCTCTCACCCCTTATTCTTCCCCTTCTTGTCCTTCTTACTCTTCTTCTCCTCGCTTCCGCTTCCGGAGCCGCCCGCCGCACCCGCCAGCAGGCTCTGCATGTCGCCGCCCTGCTGCATCTCCTTCATCATGTCCTTGAATAGGTTCTCGCTGACGCCGCCGCCCGTCATCGCAGGGCTGTAGTAGGGCAGCAGGTCGCCCATCTTCCAGCCGCGCGGGACCGCCGGGCGCGGGTACGGCTTGCCGGCGTCGGGCAGCGGGGCGCCGGGCACGCGCTCGCGCAGGCCGGCGCAGTGCTCGGTGGTCGGGTTCTCCTGCAGGTGGCGGGCGACGAGCACGTACAGGTGGTGCTTGTTCTTGACGGCGGCGGCGGCGGCGCTCGGGCTCTTTGCGTTCTTGAGCTGCACCTTGACGCGGCCCGGGTTCGCCCAGTCCTTCGGGTGCAGCTTGCCCGGCTCGAAGAGCGTCTGCAGCCGCAGCTTGGCGCAGGCGTTGACGATCTCGCGCGCCAGCGGGTTCGGCACCGCCAGGCTCTTGGACACGCGGCGGCCCTCGGCGCGCGACCGCGTCGCGTCAAAGTACACCGGGTACAGGCACTGGAAGTCGCCGTAGCCGGCGGTCGAGCTGGTCGTCTGGAACTCGTGCGGCGCCTGGTTTGCGCCGTGCGATAGCGACGGGATGGTGGAGGGGTTGATGAGGTGGGATCGTGCTGCGGCGGCGGCTTGGGCCTGGGCGGGTGACGGTGCTGTCCGTGAGCGGAGGATGTCTGAGTCTGCAAAATCCTCAATGTCTCCTTCCGAGGGGTCGGATGCCTCGACGTCGCTGTCCTCGACCTCTTCTATCCGCGGGTGTGACATTTTGATGGTGTTGGAGGATGTTGAACTGTGGTTGTGTGTGAGGCGGGGTCCATCTGATGTGGTTGAGTCTCAGTAACAGGTAAATTTCATGGTGGGGTCAATTGGACGTCTGTGCTTTCCTTAAGTGGAATGTGTTGGTGTGTGGGAGCAGTCAGGTAGGGGCTAGAACGTCATTTCAAGGTCTTACCTAATCATAGGGGTCGCCGACGGGTTGTTCATGGTTCATCTTTCTGATAACTGTGAAAATTTCATGTAACATTTGGATCCTATCTTGAGATAGGTGATGATATTAAAGCGATGATCATGCATGCATCATGGCATCACTGAGGTGGATGTTCTCGCAGGTACAATTGTGTCAATTTGAATTAGGCTACCTGCTCCAGAACCAGAAATACCGCCTCCCTTCAACAACCGTAACTTGCATTCCCCAGAAGACTTTTTTCCTTTCAGACCTTTTACTACATACTCCACATAACACAGGCCATGCTTGCCTTTTGACCTTATCAATGGGAGCTTTTGGTGAACAGACTCCTTGCTCGCAATTTAAAATCAGGTTCGTCGGTCGTGTTTTCGTGATATATCGTTTAAACATTAAATCGGACATGGTCCTCTCCCAGCTGATTTGGCCCTGCTCTGTCAAAAGAAACCAGGGCACGGAGAGGCACGAAACGGGAGACTCATGTACGTGGACTTTTTGTGGTTGGGTTGTCCTAGTATCTAGACCTCGTCGAAATGGACATACGTTGCCTTGAATTTCGTATTAGGAGGATGCTCCCAGGGTTTAAATTTGCAGTATGGGTGCTGACACTGCCCATTATGGGTGCTGGGGCACTTGAAGATCGTCAGGTTGGTCGAGCTTGTCGTAAGGGAAATGGGCGTCACGACTTACATGGTGACCGTAGATACAATCTTCGACCTCGCAATCCTGCCCGTTTGTGCAAGGATTCAGTCGAGCCAAGAAAGCAATAGCGACTTTCTCTTCTGTAGTCGGTTTATATTTGTGTTCAAAGCAGCAAGCACTGCCTTTCGCGCAGGGGCCGCGTAGATAATGATTGTTGCACAGCTTGTCGTTGTCTTTGCGTTTCTTGATGGCCTCCAAAACCAAAGTATTCACTTGAAGCGGAGTATCTACGCCACGTGGGCCGGGATTCCACAACAATGGTTTTGGACGGGGGCCGGATGGTATATTAGTAGTTTTTGGTTGAAGAGGTAGAGGTAAGGTGACCTGTGGTGGTGGGGTGGCTTTTCCGACCATAGAGGAATAAGTCATCGGACCACTGTTGACGGGCGTAGTAGAAGGAGGCGGCAGAGGTGACAGTCCCAGCACGGACTGGGGAGGAGAAATCACCGGCGGGGATGGATTGCGAGGAGCCTTGTCCACCAGCTTTTCATCTCGAAATAGTGTTTTGGTGAGGTTCAAAATGTTTAAACCCGTAGCGACGAGCTCGCGAACGGTAGGAAAGCCCTCGAGGATCGAAATACGTGCTCTGACCGTATCATCGCGGAGGATCTCGTCCAAAAAGGAGGCATATCCAGCGTCGTGGGACACCCCAAGTATAATTTGCTTACAATTATAATTTCGGAGATTCCATCTTGTCAATTCTGGACGTCTTGTCAGGACCTATAGCCATGTTGTTGATGACTCGGGGAACATACCTTTAATTTTGGAATCCGCCCTCTCCTTGCCATAGCCAATGTCGACGAAATCGAAAGAGGCCATGCACTGAGTAAACCCTAGGCTAAAATCTTTCAAGTCGGCGTCATTCTCTAGGGAGCCGTCTCGCTTCATTGCCCTAGCCAGTCCGCCGACGTTGGCAACGACCTTGGCGACGATTTCGACCTCGCTTGCATGGTCGCCGCATTCTTTCAAAATCGCATTTCTCAACGCATATGCCGCTGCTTTTCCGCCGTCAATTCCCTTCGCGATCAGCGACTCCTTGAACTGCACATGGAATTAGCCCTCGGCACCGCCCAGGATGGGGGAATGCCTGCTCCCTCACAATCAAGCCATCGCCGTCGATCAGGACTACCACGTAAGGGTTGCGATTCTGTAGACTCTCAGCGCCAAATATCAAGCAGGAGGAGCTTGGGGCTGCATGTCTACCTTCAATGTCTCATTATCCTGGGAAACAAAACTCATGCGGGCCTCGAGCTGGTTGACTCGCTGCTGGAGGTCGCGCCTCGACTTTGTGGCATCGGCCAGGTCGAGGGTGGAATCGCTCAGCAATTCCTGGAGGCGCTGGTTCTCGTCCCGCAAGCCAGACTCGATCCGCTCGCTGTAGATCAGGAGGTCCTATTGGAGTCTGGTCAGGAAACTCTGCGCAGTGTCTCTTGTCTCCATGTTCCCGGGAGATGTCCGCGGTGGGGGAGCTGTGAGGCAAACGACTGAGAATGTTGGGACAAGATGTCTTACTCACCTTTATCAACTCGTCACTGGTATCGCGCTGTAGCTGCAGGGTCTGGAACCTCTGGACAAAGTCCATGATTCCGCCACCCATATCCATTACTTTCTCCCTCACCAGAGGGGAAGACGAAGCGTGGGGCAGCTCAGCTTTGTCGTGGGTATTTTGGGTTGTGATAGATGGGTGGATGGAGGGGTAGTGTTTTGGGGATTGTGGATGGGAGGAGAGGAAAGAAGAAGAAAAAAGAAGTCTTTGTCGTCCGCTCTGCTTGTTGGCTCTGCTTCAGATCAGACGAAGAGCTGAGCCTGGGAGAGAAAAAAAGATATTAGAAACAGAGCAGCTGGAGGCAGCACCTGAGACAGCAAGGTTAAGCTTGTGGAAGGTCAGACCTGAGCGAACAATGAGAAAGACCGGGCAGATGTGACACCGACAAACGATCGGGGAAGCTTTGCGTTGCTTTGCAGTTGCTGCTTTGCTTTTGGGGATTTCCAGGTTGCGGTCAACGATTATGCGCGACCCACACACCAGGGATCGTGCACGCTGATAAAGAGATACCTCGTTTTAGGTGCAGGATCCCAGAAAACAGCATCCTCAAGCTGTTTCTTCTTCTGGAATTGTAGTCTTTTCCAGCTGCTTCTGTCTGTTTTGAGAATGCTCAAACCAGATTCTGTTCGCAGTCGGTACCTGATTGCTGTAGATGGTGAATGACTGACCACTGCCTGGAAGCTGTTTGCTGTATGCTGGCGTTTATCTTAGGTCTGTTTCCATACTTTTTTGTGGAGCTCCCACATGGTGCTGCTGCATTTGGGTGACTTATTGGCACCCACCATCACCATCATTGGGCTGGCGGCAGACATTCGTGGGGTAGGAGGGCCCACAAACCAGGGCCTCCCAGTGGCCTAGCTCCCTATAGCCTCTACCTAGTAGGCAAGGCCTAGCCCACCAGGCCAAGGGCCGGCGCTAAGACCTGAGATTCTTAGCGCCATGCAAAGTAAACAGTGTACAGGTAGATGCACACAAGCTGCTGTTCTCTGCTCTCCTCCATTTTGATGTAGCACATTCTTTCATTTCAATCATGGCTTACAGATCATCTTAAAATGCTTTGAAAAGTGCACAATGAACGAAATGCTGCAGTCAATGGATCTGTCTTGTAAAGTACAGCTTCTGTTCATGTTCTCAGGGCCTGTCAGATCTTGCTCTCGACCTTTCTACACGGTTACTTCCGCTCATGATACATATCACTGCAGCTAGGCTGACCCGGATGCACGTAACACTTCTCTCCATTTACAGTAGGTATGCCTTGCCATGTTCCTCAGCTCGGGTGTAACCGCTGTCTGTAGCAATACTTTCTGCAAGTATATTCAGCCCCCAACGCCATCCACAAAGAACCCTGAACTCAGACACCTCAGGAAATGAATCCCTTGCAGCTCCCAAGTCAACCCTGTCAAAAGGGGTTATACTGATTGAAAAGATTCCAAACGCTATCATCCCCAAACTCTCCCTCGAACTGCCACGGCTGGTTCTCAATGTTCTGCATGACCGGCGTGCTCGCCGCCCAGCTCGGCCCAGAGACACCTCCGTCACTCACACCGTTCAGGTCGTTGTACACGACGTCCGCCATGGCGTAGATCGGCTGGATGCTGCTCCAGTCAAAATCTGGCGGCAGCGATAGGTCGCCCAGCCCAGACTCCCCGAGCCCGTTGCCTGCAATGGTGGCGCTGAGGTCGGTGGCCCCCGACGCCGACGTGGGCATCGAGAACATGTCGCTCGCCCCGGAGGACGTGGCCGTCGTCGGCGTGAACGTGCTGGTGCTTGTGCCGCTGATGCTGCCTCCCAGACTTGTCGCACTGCCGTCGACCTGGGGAGACGCGGCTAGCTCGCTGTTGGCGCTGGCTGATGCCGGGGTGCCGTTCGACGGCGGCACGGCCTGTTGCGAGGGTTTGTTGGCGCACACGAAGCCTATTCCTAGTGACTTCTTCAGCCGTACGTAGATCGCCTGCAAGACACCGAGCGCGGCCTTGGCGAGGGTGTTGCGTTCCGACATAACCTCGAAGCGCTGAACAGACCATTGGTAGTGCTGTAGTGCCTTGCTGACGAGTTCCGGGTGTTCCTTGGGGAAGAGGATGAAGATAGTCGCCATGAGCACAATGGCGTCGAATGTCCCGAAGAACAGCGAGAATCTAAGGAAGAGTTTTAGTATGTGGTGTTGTCTCTTAAGAGTGAGTGAGTGGCTTACGTCTTGTATTGCTGGGGGTTTAACGAAAGGAAGTGCTCCTTCTGATACTCCAACATTTTGATACTCGCTTTGAGTGCCTCAGTCCGACTCTGTGCTCGTGTGAAGATATATGGCCGGTGCAGCGCCATGTAGTTGAAGGACATCAGTTGCGGCAACGACCCTCGCACCTGGGGAATCCAATAGCATTCTGGCAGATCATCAAATCTCGTATCCGGGTTCTCTAGGCGGAAGTACGGCGGCGTTCTTGAATCCAGCTCAACTAGTTCCTCGTGGATCTTATCGACCCTCGTAAAGTTCTTGGGCATGGGGCCTTCCTTCTCCAGATCCAGGATGCTACTCAGCGGCTTCATACTCTCATACGACCACAGTGCTCGAGTCAAAGGAGTTGGTGGGTCGTGTTCTGCTCGGGGCAAAACGGGGGTCTTGCGCCTGTCTTTCGGAAGCGGGGCGTCTACGGGCAGTGTGTAATTAATACTCCTATCGATGGTCGTCGGTCGGCCTAACACGATACCCGTGTGGAGATCCCAGCCCATCAATATCATCCAGACCTTACGCCTGCGCTGAATCTCCCACTGGTTCTCGAGCACGGCCTCTGCATCGTCGCCTTTAGGTTTCGGGTCGAGACTGTCCTTGTGAATACCGAGTTCCTGGGCGTCTCTGATACTGCTACCGATTGCGTGCCATGCCTCGGTCACCAAGCCACTGTACTTCAGGAACGCACTTCTGAGAAATCCTGCTAGCACTGTCGTCAGAGATATTTGTCGTTTCCCCAGCAGCGAAAGAACAGCAACACCCGACTCGCTGTAATCCGTCGCAAGGTCGTCCCATGACATCGTGCCGGCATATTTTAAAGAGTCGAAAAATTCATCTGGCCCAGGCGGCAGCGCCATCAGCGCGCTGGCTATGACCTGAAAGAGCAGCGCAGGGAACGCCCTCAAATCCGCAGACAGCCCCTGGGGCCCCGCTGTGTTGAGCAGATTGAACGGCAGGCTGTTCCACTCCTCCAGCTGCGCCATGAACACATCCTGCTCCAGCCCGTAGTACTGCCAATTGAAGTGCTCAAAATACATGTCCACGAGTTTCTCCACGTATGTCCGCGCCGGAAGCTGCCTGATCAGGCTCTTATACCTCTCCCGCGCACCGAATGCATCGTCCTGCTCGCTCGAGCCTATCGCGAGCCTCGACAGGGGCTCGTCGGGGTTTGCGCCGTCGATCTTCTTCAGGAAGCCCAGTGTGGACGCCCCGGTCGCAGAGTAGCCGAAGTTGGCGACCTTTCGGGGGATTGTGTCGTCCGGCCCCCTCTTCGACCCAGGCGGGATGTCGCCATTGCTCGACGTCGACCCGCGCTGCTCCTTCGCTGTCGGCGCACCCGTCTCGTAGCGGCAGGAATCCTGCTTGTTGCGTGACTCGCAATTCGTGCACGGCAATTTGCGATCGCACTAGGAAGAGAACTCGTGTTAGTTGTGGTACGATCACACAGATCAATCGGGAGAAGTGCCACAATCTATCCAATTGGATGGTATGTACGCTCAGGACAGATGAATAGTCATGCTATGTCGTCAAATACCCGGTGCTCAGCAGTGGAAGTCGTACCTTTTGCTTGCGGCGATGGCATTCCGTGCACGATATCACAATACGCCTTCGTTTCCTGGGTGGTGCCCGGGCGGGGCTGTCATCCTTCTCCGGCGAGTTCTCCTCCACGGACCCGGACCCGGACCCGTTGCGCTGCAACTGCTGCAGCTGCAATGCCGCTTCCTCGTTGATCGCGGACATATTGGGGGAATTCGGAGGCAGAGCCGTGATAGGTGGGGTGGACTCCGGATTGGCCTCTCTGCGAACGGCGGGCGCCTGGTTCGACAATCAATCCGAGGAGGATCGATTAGGCTATACGATCAAGTAATTCAATTGCCTTGGCCTTGGCGGATCGAGAGGATAGGCGAGCTTGGGCCCCGAAGGGAGTGAGAAAGAGAAAAGTTGAAGAGTGTATGTAAGCACCAGTAGCGAAGATGTGAGTTGAGGTGGGATTGCGGGAGGATTAATAAGAGAACCGCATGCAGCCCCACCCGGCGGCCGGGAGGGTGGTGCGTGCTTTTGCCTTGTCTTGACACCCGGCTCTAATCTCCAGGCCGCTGCACGATGCTGAGGTTCGCTAAACGTCGGTTGCGTTAGCTGCTTACCGGAGGTTGCGGCGCCGTCTTCCGTTAACCCCGAAAAAATGCTCTGTTACAAACTTACAAGTAAAGCGCAACCTACCCTATAACTAACAAGTAGTCATTTAGTAAGATTGGTAGTGTTGTGTCTGAAAAGACTCAATCATGTGTAAGGCAACTACCAAGACCTGTCATTAGGTTCAAATAGCAAATGCATGTTTGATACTCTCCAGAAAGGCTATACTACACAAAGGTCTAATTGAAGTTAACTCGGAGGATTGAAGCAAATCATCTGCAATCAATAGTCGCTTAATAGATCGACACCCATAAATCTTCAAGTCTTCAGAACTCGAAACCAGCAGACGGTGGGCTTGGATTCTGATCTATATCTCGGCTTGGACTCCAAGCACTGAAGCAAGGAGTTCCTGGGATTGACGATAGCATTGGGTCATAAAAGCTGCACGCAAATTTTTGTGCTATATTGGCACCTTGAGGAGTCAGTACCGTGTATCTTTGGTTAGACACGAAGGAGATGACTCTTACCTTGGAACTTCCTGAATATACTCCAAGGGTATATACCTTCGCCGATCGTAGATAAGACTATCAAAAGGATCCAATTCAGCTTCAATCTTCTCGAAGAGATAATATCAATGGCTTGGGACCGTCGGGGGTTCAGGTCAGATGCAGCTGTGTTTACCGTACACAAAAGTCATCATTATGACGAACAAGTGGCCGGTAACGACCTTCAAAATGGCAGCTCGAACTGTATCATTTCTTCGAGATTTGCGTTCAAGTAGTTTGAAAGCCGGCCACTTTACTGAGTGGTCTGGTGACGATTTCGCTTCTGAGAGAAAATCGGAGCGATGAGTCGGATCCCCAATGCTTGAACTGCTTGACGAGTGTACGGGAGGAGGCCAACAAGACCAATTGAAAGGTCGGTCATCGCTATCGGATACACAAAGACGGATAGGTGACTTCTGTGACTGCAGAGGTCTGGTTTCTGGTTGTGACGAGTCTGACGTAGGTCGCTCTTCCTTGGAGAGATGAGTTGGCTCGAGACTCCCATGCTCGATGAATTCATTCAGATTGATGATCAGCTTTGCTGTAAGCTCTTGCATGCGCTGATGATTATCGCAGCTAGGAGAACTTGATAGATCCTGATCGAAGGCGTCCTTCCACGCGGCTTTCACAGCCTGGATATAGATGAGACTGTGCCTACTCATCCCGCTCTGAGGACAAAGTGACTCTAGTGCAGCGCTGTCCATAGACTTGAGCAACAGGGAAATGCTCTCACGAAATTCCGTGCTATAGGACACGTGAGTCTTAGATTTTAAGAAATCAACAATGGCACGAGCTAGGCAGAGGTATGCTAGTGCTGTCTCCATGCTGCCAGGACGCCTCAACAACGATAACTGCTTTAGAACTCTCATTGCTCCCGAGAATGCCCGACGGTGGTCGGAGAATAAGGCCGTTATCGACTCAGTTTCCTCATTAGTGATTGAAGAGAGGTTTTCTGCAACAGATTTCATTTTCAGGCACTGAGTTTTGAATCGGAATCGTAGGCCTAGCATTTCCTTCAATGAAGCGATTTTTAGGCAACTCGAATTTTTACACTGTTCAGTCACTTCACGGAGCAGTGCTGCAGTATCCCATTCCTCCGCTTGCTCTGCTGTCTTGCATGCTGGATCGAGCGCTCCAGAGTCCATGTAGACAAGTTTCCGAACAACCTCTTTGTCTCCGGCTTCTGCGGCTATAATCATCGCGTCTTTGACACTAGCCCCCATCCGAAGGGTGAGGCTGGCAGCCTGTTTGCTGTTGCCACCCTTCAACACGAGGACCAATGCTCTGCTCGCATCAAGCATTCTGAAATGATTGGCTTGTTCGCCCTTGGTAGTTGTCTCGTCTCCTTCTGGGGGCTCGGTATCCTGTTGTTTCGCGATGGTGAACGCTAATTCCAGATCGGCCCCTTTGTCAACGAGATAGGTGAACGCCGTGGAATTGCCCGCGCGAGCAGCATTGAGGAGAGGTGGTCCATATCCATCCCCCATCTCGTTGAGATGTGCTCCGCGGGTCAGCAGGAAGTCATAGATATCCTCTATTGACTTGTGCTTCCCCTTTTCGACCGCACGAGATAATGTACCAGGACGGTAGCCAATATGGTCGACAATGGTACGTACCGAGTTGAGTTGACCTGTAGAGATAACCTTCATTATGCCTCGTTCATCGTCGGCTCCACACTTAAGAAGAAGCTGGATTATCTCAAGGTAACCTCGGGCTGCTGCTGTTACTAATGCGTCAGAAAGCTCTGAAAGATCAATACTTCCATCAGAATTTAAAGCTTCATCTAGCATCGATTTTGTAGTGTTGATGTCGCCTGAAATGACAGCTTGGAATACCGGTCGTTGATGAGACTTGTCGTTGTTTCCGTTATCCTTACGGTAGGGACTTATGTCGTAAAAGGGATCGATTGATGCATTCGATTCTCGATCAAACTGATCTCCCGTAGACGGTGTTGGAGGTTGCGGCAGCCAGTCCCAATCATCGGGTGGAATTCCTATGAGGAGTTGGACGTTTTCATCTCGATAGACTGAAGTAGAGCCAAGCTCGACGTCGTTATGGCCAGATTCCCCATCCTGGTCATTATCATATGGCATACGATCCTCTAGGAAATATTTATCCGACTCATCCCACAGAGACTCGAATTTTTGCAGAGCTTGTGTTAGGATAGACCGCTTGCGCATAGCGGGTTCGTTGCTATAGGGAGCTGCAGCTGCCACGAGTCCATTTTCCTGGGGAGATACTGCCACATCCATGCCTTCGCCGATGTGCAACCGTTCGATCTGAGGTTCGAAATATTCTAAATCAGGCATTTCTACATCTACATCTTATCAGCATATTCATGGAAGTTCAATTCGATAAAAACAGATGATATTTACCATCGATCGAGGTCTCATCACGAGTTGTGTCATTTGATGACGATGGGTGTCTCTTAACCCATCGATTGATTTTAGCTTCAGAAACAACCTGGCCGCGAAGTTTGAAAACCGTCGTCTTTGTTTGTTTCAGTCTAGAAGCTCGAATTCGAACGATTTGGCCCATTTCTTGCTGGGTGATGTTCTTCTTGAGGCCCCAAGCTTTGAATTGAGTTTTGTATTGTGCAATGCTAGATTGGTGTAAGCACGAGTACTTCACTCAAGGCAAACAAACTTACGAGGCTCGAAACCCATATTTTTCTCTCATTTGGTGTTTAACTTCCTCTAAGGTTAAATCTTCTGTCATGTATAGATGCTCAATGATCGCACGATAGCTCTTGAAGTCAGGCATAAATTGGCACCCGACATGAGCTATTGTGGTCGCCCAATAAGAGAGTTTTTTGAATCGCGACATTTTCTGTTCGCTCCCGTGAATGGTTAGGTTGTATGAGACATCTACCATAAATATACTGTGGTCGATTTGAGACTCGACGGACTTATATAATGATGATGGTAGACAAGAGAGTCGGCAAGTGGGGCAAGCCTCATATGTTGGTTTCCTGCTCTCATCTGGCACTCGACGGGGGTGTTGTGCAAAGTTGCTACCTACCCCTTTCTGAGACAGCCAGTGTCCAATCACTTCTCCAAGTCAAAAGTTTCCCGCAGCGTTAGACTGCAATGTGCAGGGATCGCCTCATTTGCAGATAAAGCTGACATACAATGCAACAACTACCAAAGTTTTTTGCAGGATTATTTGTTTTATGGTGGTGCATCATGGCACGGCGAAGATGGGCTGTCAGCGAAAATGCTTTTGTTAAGGTACGTAGAAATCAACAAAAATTCGCGGCTTCTATAAGTCGCTACTGCCAGTGCCAATACATGTAGTAATACTGCCAGCAACCCAAAATGAACTTTTACAATTACATTGCTCTATCAACTAAAAAGTTTCTGCAAGCTGTCTGTGGTCCTAAGTTAGTGTCAGAGTCATCATTCGCTAATGAAGGCTTGTTAGAGGCGGTCCTATGACGAGAATCACTTACCTAGTTATGGCTGATCAGATAACATCTAGCCTTCTATGAGTTAATCGTCACAGCACGTAATAGTTCCGATATGATAATAGGTCTCTTAATAGATTTCTGGTCCTCATACAACATAAGTCTCTGACATTCAAGGTCAAACCAAGTTTGGATCATCTCAATACTGAAATCCTTTGGGACAAGAAGGTGAACGAGATCATTAGGCAATCCACAATACCTAAAGATATTATGACTTTTTCTGGCCTACACAATCATTATACTCTCATGATTGCTATATTTCAGTACTATGGTCTTTCCTTTGCCGCAGTACCTTTGTCCTATGTGCAGTTGATGACACTGAAATCATGAATCTGGGTGGGCAAGCAGCCTTACTTGCTTAGCCAGTACGCGCCTTGTCCTTTAGAATGCTTCTTCCGCTTTTCCAGTCGATGCAGACAAGAAACCTAGCAGCCCGTGCTGCACTTCTCACAAATCAATTCTGTCAACCCCCTGGATATCCTGAACTTCAACTCCCTATTTACTGTATCCGCGCAAGGTACGCCTTCCAAGCTTTCCTCCTATACCTCTCTGCCTCAGACGGCGGGTCGCCAGCCTTGATGATGCCTCGGCCGACAATCACGATGTCAGTACCCTTCAGAGTGATCAGCTTTGACGGAGTGTTGTACTGCTGGCCCAGCCCGTCGCCTTCGAGGTGGCCGTTCTCCTCCTCGCCCTCTGGTGGCAGCTTGCACCCCGGAGTCATGTGGATGAAGTCCTCGCCTGCCTCGCTGTTCAGGCTCTCCTGAGCCACATAGCCCATGACGAAGTCCTTGTGCTCCCGCGCGGCCTCCACACACGCCTGTGTGTAGTCGGGCGTCATCAGGCAGCCCTTTGAGGACATCTGCGCTAGGATGAGCAGGCCTCTGTCGGAAGGAGCCTCTTCAATCCCGGGGTATAGAATGTCGTCGCCATCTGCCATGCTCTTGGACAGCCTCGGGGAGTCGGCCGGCTCGAACGACTGCGTGACTGTTGTGACGGACACGATGCTGCCCTTCCTGCCGTCTGGGTCCCTTGCACCCGCTGTCCGGCTCGGGTCGGGCGCGTCGAGGTGGCTCTCCTCGCCGTCGGTGTCGTCGAAGCTCTCGTTGACCGGCGTGCCGACCGTCACGCTCGTCTTGACCTCGTAGTTGATCCTCTCCTTCCACTTGGCGGCCGCCTCCGCCAGCGCGGTCACGGCGTCCTTGCCGGCGGAGATGTTCATGTTGGTGATGTGCGCCCACTCGACGATCCGCGCCGTGCCCGCCGTGTACTGCATCTGCACGGTCTTGCCAATGTCGCAGAACTTGCGGTCCTCGAATATCAGGAAGCCGTGCTTGCGTGCCAGCGCGGCGAGCTTGGCGCCGGTGCCCGTCTGCGGGTTGTAGTCCCACCCGGAAATCAAGTCGTAGTGCGTCTTGAGCACGACAATGGACGGGCCGACCTTGTCGGCGAGGTATAGGAGTTCGCGGGCATTGGTGACGTCGGCTGATAGGCACAGGTTCGAGGCCTTGAGGTCCATCAGGCGGAAGAGGTAGGCATTGAGGGGATGTGTCGCCCTCTCCGCACGGGCGGAGTACGTGGATTGGAGGGACTGGTGCCGCGTCGTCATCTTTGCGATGCGGCGCAGGTATGTGTAGCTCTTCTTCGAGGGCTTTAGTCTTGTTATGCCTTATGGATGACGATGACGACGAGGGTCTTACATGCGTATGTAGAAGGGTATATAAGACGGGAGCGGCAGCGCGATGGAGCTTGGCAGGAGAGAGTGGTACGATGCTCAAAGGCCTCGATCCCGTAGAGTCCAGACTGGCTCTTGCTGGGGAGAGGAGCAAGAGAAGTCTTTGGGCGGGCGTCGCGCTCCAATTGCAAGCTCTGGTTGACGTCTGAGGGGCAAAAACTAGGACCCAACAACGAGATAAGTGGTGGGGTAGGTGAGGATCTAAGATACGGCCGATATGGAGGCTGGTGGCCTTAGTTCAAGAGCCAAGGGCTGAGAGTGGTAGCTGCTGGCACAATATTGACCCACGCAAGGCGAATTGACGTCAAAGAAAGGCTGTATTCGTCGCTAAACAGGAGGCGGGCTCATAAGAATTAGCAGAGAGGAGAGGGAAGAGAGCTAGAGAGGGCTCGCAACGGAGATGAGAGGAAGGGCACAGCGGTTGATATAAGAAGAAAAAGAAAGAAAGAAGGGGGGAAAAAAGATACAGGCAAAGCGAGAGCGCACGCACGCATGCATGCAGGCAATGTGAGAAGTCAAACAGTTAATTACCAAGGGTACGTAGATATGTAGGGACATACTGCATAGTACACTACCGACTGAACTGTACCCTGATGTGGCAGACCAACGGAGGTGGGTGAATTTGACTGGAGTGACACCGGCGGAGGGACCTGACAGGGGGTTCTCAGGTCTGCTAAGACAACGCCAGGGGACGCCGGCCGGGGCAGAGGCTCCAGTATCCAGTATCCAGTATCCAGAACAAAAGTTCGGTTGATTTGCCGGGCGGCGAAGGAGTAGGTACATGTACGCACTTCCATTGCCAATTGAGGACCCCGAGCGCTACTGCACAGTAGATACTACCTGGTAGGTAGACACTTCAGATTTCTTAGCTGTCAGGTTCCGAGACATAAATATCAGCAGGTTAAGCTAAGCTGTTGGACTCAAGTCAAGCCAAGAAGCGTATGTACTAATGTACACATCAGATAGGCAATATTGAATCAGTGATACAACCTCGACGCGCGGGACAGCGCCCAGTTCAGCTCAATGTCCGAAACTCTGAATGATGCTTTTTT
Organism: Phaeoacremonium minimum UCRPA7; assembly: GCF_000392275.1. Lineage (NCBI taxonomy): Eukaryota > Fungi > Ascomycota > Sordariomycetes > Togniniales > Togniniaceae > Phaeoacremonium > Phaeoacremonium minimum. The sequence continues at coordinate 241,651 of NW_006921484.1, read as the reverse complement.
TCCCAGGCATCATGAGGTTGTTCGGTACCGCCCTGCCCACATGCATGTGAACTATCCGCAATAACCCAATAGCCCGACTTGCCTACTCTTAGTTGGTCGCTCAGGGGGCAGACCCTGTGCTGTGGGTTGCGGGTGGGTGGCCAGACCCGTCGAGACCCTGGAGGCGCCTTACTGTGCAGTAGTGTGCAGTAGAGGTACCCGACTTGTGACGTGTGGCTGTCCCCCGGCCCCGGCAAGGGAGCTCTAGGGCGGTCCTTCAGGTTGGGTGCACGAACCAACAACCACAATGCAAGATGAGCCCCCAAGATACAGGTAGGTCTCACTCGGGCTTGAGACATTATGCTGGAGAACCATATCCAGGTGTTCCCCTTCATTAGCATTCGTTCCTCTAGTTACAAAATAAGCAAACCAGCCAAACCAGCCAAACCAGCCGGTGGGCGTGTCACAGACGTGTCAATACCAGAAAGCTCATTTGCGTCTCACGAACATCAAAGTTAGAGCAGTAAGGTATTTCAAGGCTAGAGGGGCACTGAGTGAGACATGTAACTAGGTGGCTTCGGCTCATGTATAACGGACAAACATCAATAGTAGCTATGTATGTGGACTAGTTTCCACTTGTCTAGACGACTGAGATTATCATTGCATTGCACCTCAATTCTCTTCGTTGTCTCGCCGTAATCCATGTGTTGCTATCCGGCCACCATTTTATTGCTGGCGACTTCCTTTAACAGAGCGCGCATGCATCCATCTACCGTATCCATACACCCTACACTCTATGTAGTACAGTGGGAATGTAAGGCAATGTACGAGCCAACTTAGGTCTATTACTTGGAGGCTGCCTCATTAGCTGCAGCCGTGACGAAATGTCCACCTGACGTGGACTTGACGCATTCCTCTTTTACCTTGGATGGGACAAGAAGTTAGCTGCCACATCAAATGAATGCAGTAGATGCTGTAAATCGCCAGTTCAAGCACAGCCTTCTCAAAAGATTGAGCCCTTGGACCGTGTATCATTTTGAGAGGCCTTTCAATAGTATTACTGTCGTGGCCAATTACTTGAGGCTAATACTAGTGTCAACTCTTTAACTTATATACCTTACAACTACTACTTTTAGATAAACAAAACATTGAACGATGTAAAAATGCAACGGAACAAAAAAAACACAAAAAACGACGCAGGCACGACTCGAACGTGCGCTCCCGAAGGAAACAGATTTCTAGTCTGTCGCGTTAACCACTCCGCCACTGCGCCCCTTGATGTTAGTTTCCTTCCGGATTATCATACATCTGGCTAATTCTCGCTAGCTTACTTAGTGGTTAAAGGATCTTTTGCATCATAATAGAGCAAGCCATTAGATAGATTGTACATCTGTCAATTTAGTTTCTTTCTCTAGATATTTTGTGTTAATTCTGTCGTGAGAAATTATTCTATTTGGTTCGAAAGGTTTGATTGAAGCTAAGGCATGTTGCCATAATGATGAAACAGGCAGACAAGATAATAGCAAATCGGGTCCAACATCTGAGCTTCACAAGTCGCCCTGTGCTAGTGAAGAGATTCATACTTACCATAAGCTAACTTAAGGCTCTTCAACACTCGATGTGTCCTGCAAGGCACATTGTCTGATCACCTAGGACCTACCCTAAATTTCTACAACTTAATTTGACCCCTCACTGCCATCTACTACTATCCCCACCAACTCCTATCCCTCCTTGATAGAGAGGTGCAGAATGAGCTATTTCATTGGCATTGTGTTTTGTATGCTGATCAACTGATGCTCGACTGCCTATTTGTTGAGCTAGATGGAAATATCTTATAGTACTGATCACGCGACACATCCTCTAGTGAGAAGACTATAGTAGATACCAGACACTTCTGAAGATACTCATAACTCGGTGATTTCATCACTTCACATTGCCAGTCGTGTATTTGAGATGTCGACGCTTTGCCTGCAGTGGGACACAACCACTGCCACTACACATCGCTAGACGGTCAAAGCCGATGTGATTGACTGTGTTTTGAGCTATCGATATTAGTCGCCTAGTGCTGCTTCAAAATATCGGTCTAGCCAGCAATACACGGATGCCTTTTGCAATTTGTGTCTGCGCCTATGAGGCTTGCTAATAAATTTGCCTTACCTACAGACAGGTCACACAACATTGCAAGTCCAGATATCTGGTAGAGACATGCATGTCTCACTATCCTTGAAACATGCCTCGACTTTTCTGTCGATGTCTTGGGGCACGAAGTGGCTGCATATCATGAGCAGTCCAGTGGTGCCACTCCTTTGTCGTCATAATTGGTCCGTAGGTAGAGGCAGAGGACGATCTGCCTTGACGCCATCCGCCAACCCTATGATACCTCGGGCAAGGTGTCAAGCTTGAGAGCAGAGCATCGGTCCTTTGCCTTGAGTCCTGCAGCCACAAAACTCTGGCGCGGTGCAATCCACCGGAAGCGGCCCGATTTAAGGGCTGAAGATCGGCCCTGAAGTGGCCGGTTTGCTCTACGAGACCAGTCTTTCGAATCTATCTGTGTACACTGCCCAGAGTAGCTGGGTTATGATATTTCAATATCACCTCCACCTTAACTCTTCGACCTGTCTATCTCCCAGCTTCCCTTCGCAAGGCTTGTCAGCCTCGGGAGCACCGCATAAAATACCGCAGCCGATCACACAAGTCTCCCTGTCCTTCTAGAGGCATTTCAGAATTTGACAGCCACAGACAGGGGAACCATGGTCGGCTCAATTGACCATCTACAAAGTACCTTCAAGGAAGCGTACTATGCAGTAAGTCCTCACATCGCATCTCAGCCCTGTCGCACAACCCCTGGGCCGTGCTCGTCACACCCAGATCATTGGGTTGTTGGTGTGGCCACGGACCCGGGCTGCAGCCAACCCGCATATTTCAGCCTGGCCTCGACTTTCCAAAGAAGAGCCGATGGTCTGATTCCCGCACCGATCGCACCGACTGCGCATGAGAAGGTTTGACCAGGCAAGATCAGCAGAGCATAGTGAAGAGGAGGCTTCACCGACGCTCTCTGGACCTGGTTTCGCCGAGACCCCTCGAGAAGCAACTTTTCGGCATGGCCGACTACGTAACCTCGCCATGCTGATGAGAGGTAAACTCCACTAACCACAAGCTCCTACTACAGTACTGTCTTACCTAATGTTCAATCAATATCTTCGCACTACGATAGTCTACCTACCTATGTAGGTACCCAGGTTCTGAGGGGTGAGATATCGTAGACATAGATAAACTAGAGCCAAGATCACCGGCGTGCTCTCCTTCCAGATTCGTGTGGCTTCGACAGTAATTAGTCCTTATCATTCACCACGTCTCAGTCTGACTACTGCATCGAGGTTACAGGTAGGAGATAATTGGAGGCAGGCTTACCTCCCAATCTATCCAATCTGGTCGGTGCTATTGCACGCGGAGTGGACCGTTAGCTTCTGGAAGAGGTGAAGCTTCCAGTGTGAGCTGCGGCACTCGATATTGATTAGGCAGTGAGGATGAGAGCCTAACATTGGAAGTTGAGACTCTGGAGATGTATTGTTAGTCTGTTAGTGTTTGCTTCTGTGGGCTAAAATTGGCACTAGCATTTAGATCCCTGCTAAAAAGTTGCAAAGCTCTTATCGTCAAGCCCCTGCTGAAGGAGCCTAACGACCCCTTATCAATCATCTCCTGTAAGGCAAAGGTGGTGTGTCCATCCATCTATCTCACCTTCAGCCAATCTCCCAAGGAAGCCATTTCCGGATGCTTTGCAGCCTCCAATTCGCCGCCTCTTCCGCTGGCAATCTATCTTCTCGCTCGATTGCTTCAGGCGCATCGGCTACGCTGCCAGATCTCTTAAGCCTGCTGTAAAACCCGCCGCGCCCTGCTCACTGCCTACACCCGCTCTACCAATTTTTCGCGTGTACGTCGCGTGTCAGCTCGGGTTCCTCGGATCAGGATATCTCATCCCACGAACCCCTTGGCAGGTCAGCCATTAAAGCACGCGACACTCCTGCGCTTACGCCTCTGCTCAACTACGAAACAACACAGTTGCATTACCGGTACACCACTATGTCGTCAGTTAGGACCCGGAGACAGGTTGCGGCCGGGGAGGAAACCCCTTCCAAGGTCCGGCCCGCAGCATCAGAGCCTCAACAAGTCGTCATGAACGGCAACGGTTCCGCACACCTAGCGGACGCCACGGCTGGATATGAACGGGAGAATATCTTTCTATTTTGGCCAAACATTATAGGTATGCTTTCCATCAATGCTGAAGAGGGTGACTGCAGTATGGTCTGTGAACAAATCAACTAACAAAGCATTGATAGGCTATGCGCGAATCGTTCTAGCCATCGCTTCTCTTTACTACATGCCTCTGCACCCGCGGACATGCTCCTTTCTATACAGTGTGTCCTGCCTCCTCGACGCCCTCGACGGCTATGCCGCCCGATACTTTGAGCAGAGCACACGCTTCGGCGCCGTCCTAGATATGGTGACTGACCGATGCACCACCTCCTGCTTGTTGCTCTTCCTCTCGTCCGCCTTCCCGCGATGGGCGATCGTCTTCCAAGGCTTGGTCACGCTGGACTTTGCCAGCCACTACATGCACATGTACGCGACTCTGGCGATGGCCGGGGCAGAGACCAGCCACAAGAGCGTGGACAAGAGCCGAAGCCTGCTCCTAAACCTCTACTACACCAACAAGGTGAGATAACCTCCTGAAAGATAGAAATGCAATCAGCTGGCGCTAATCATACGTTCCTGCCAGACCGTCCTGTTCATCACCTGCGCCCTGAACGAGCTCTTCTTCATCGCCGTCTACCTACTCTCCTTCTCCTCGCCCCTGCTGGCGCCCGCCCTGCTCAAGACGCCAGCCGCCGAGCCCCTCCAGCAGGGCGCGCAGGTCAACTCGTCCCTGCTGCGCCAGATCTTCGCCAGCCCGTACAGCGCCGGCGCGCTCGAGCTCGCCCGCGCGAACAAGATGGACAGCACCATCCCCTGGGTGCTCGCGGGCGTCAGCTTCCCCGTCATGATGTTCAAGCAGGTCCTCAACGTCATCCAGATGGTCAAGGCGAGCAAGTGGCTGGCCGAGGGCGACATCCAGGCGCGGCGGGAGAAGGGCCTGCCTCGCAAGAAGAAGGGCAAGGCCGCCTAAAGCGATGAGGTATCAGGGTGGGCTCAATGGGGGCCGGGGCCGGGGGCGAGGCTCTGCTCGGAGGTTCCTGGTGAAGAGGAGCTCAACAGTCTCCGTTGACGTACCTATCCGTGGCAGCATGCGTCATGCAAACGCTTTAATGGCCATGGTCGGGTTGTGGGGATGCCAGGGGATGGAATTGGTGCCGGGAAGCGAGGCGATTCGGGTTGGCCTCGCACCTTTCGTTCTTCGACTGTCGTTACAATAGGAGGGAGTGGTTCTCACTGCATATCGCGGGCTCGAGGGGGATCTGTCACGGGACGGACGGGATGTTATTACTTCCCCCCAGCACTGCACGGAGTTACGAGGTGGGAATAGACTGGGAGTCACATCACACATTTTATTTTACATATATACTGTCAGCGGATGGATGCTGCTTTAATCTGCACCCTGGCCCCGTCGTTGGACTTGGAATATTCATTATTTTCTTTGTTTGAGACAAACACACATAGGACCGGCGGAGGAGAGCAGCCCGATGCGCGGCATGTTCGAGGCGCTTAGTCTCGAGTACTTACTTCATCTTGGTTTCGCATTTGCATTGTACATAGACTTATATTGGCAGGCTATCGCTTTAATATCAAGAAAGCTACAAGAACATGTATATCATTATCCGGGACCTGCAATGGACAGTCTCTCTCTACGCTACTGTACTAGCTAACACATTCGACGCTACGTATCCGAATAGGGGTATCCTGTCTCCTGACTCTTCTCTCCTGAACAGCGACAACAACAGTGACCAAACAACCGCACAGATCAGGTCCGCGTTCCTCCGCCCCCTGACGTGGTGGCCGCTACCTCCTCGCCGTTGGAGACCGTCCCGTTGTTGTTTCCTGCAGTCGTCGTACTCGCAGGCACGACGCCCGCCTTCTCCGCGCCTGCAATCTCCTTCGGCGGCGCCGCGCTCACATCACCCGCCATCCCGTACCACGCGACGACGGCCGTGCCGAGGATGCCGCTGATACAGCTGAAGACGAGAGCGACAATGCCGCGAGCAGTGAATCTGCGACAGCGAACTCTCGATTAGCATCTGGGGAAACAATGATAGACAGGGAGGGAAAAATATCGCCAGGGAATCAATGAACTCACCCTCCTGGGATGCGGCCGGGCGGGTGCGGCTCGCCCTTGGGGTCGAGCAGGTCGACCGTGTTGCCGGCGGCGTTGCCGGCCGTGGGCACGTTGGCGGCGGCGCAGGCGTCGTAGTGGCCCTGCGGGATCTCGAGCGTCTTCTGCAGCTCGAGCGGCGCCTCGACCATCGTCGCGATCAGCCCGGACGTGACGTGCCACTCGATGTGGCAGTGGAAGAGCCAGACGCCTGTGGGCAAGCCTCCGGTGTTAGTCCCGCTGCAGTCTGTGGTGTCTAGTCAAGAGGACTCAGAGGGGGCGCGTGGTCTTACCTGGGTTGTTCGCCTTGAAGCGGAGCACCATGTTGCCGTTCGGGCGGATCACGAACGTGTCGCGGCGCATGGGCATCTTGGGGAAGTCGGCCTCGGTGATGTTGGAGTCGGCGAAGGTGCCCTCGTCGTCCTCTGATCGGTAGAGGGCCTGGAAATTGTGTCCGTGCAAGTGGAAGGGGTGGCGGCCAGAGTCCAGGTTGTCAATGGTCAGCTGGACGATCTCGTCCTTGGCCAGGACGAAGCTGTGCGTGTAAGTGCCGTAGATCTGGGCGTTGGTGGCCAAGTCGCCGCTAGTCAGCGCGGTGTAGAGTGTTGGAACCGTTGGTGCGGCGTATGTGATGTTGTTGAAGAAGGCACTGACGAGTCAGCTGTGATGTACTACAAATATCTGGAGTATGACATTGGTGGTGGTGACTTACTAGTTGGCGCCATCGTTGAGATTGTCCATGATGACCTGGAAATGGATCTCATGATCTGCCTCTCCATAAAGGGTAGTGTTGTCATATGGAACAAGTTGTATGTCATCATACACGGTCCCATCTAGATCATCTACAAACGCAGCATCGGGTAATGGCTTGCTGTCATCGTAGACCAGCCAGCCTGTGACGTTCCAGTTCAGGTCATCAGGAAGTGTGTCAAAGAGTGTCTGCACAATCATTGTCAGTCTGTCCGGTGCATTTCAATTAGTCCACTAGAACGTACAGTATCCATGCTGCCAACAATAGGAAAATTCGCAGATGTGTCATTCCTCGTCGTGACAAGGAAGCTGCATCGCTGCGCGGCCGAGATATAAATCATCTCCGCCTCGGCAGGCTGCGTGTACACGCCGTCGACCTCCACAATGGTCATGTTGTGGCCCTCGAACCACACATACTGGCCAGCGAAAGCGCCCATGTTGATGGTTCGGAACAAGTAGGTCTTGCCAGGCTCCACAGAGATGGTGAGGTTCTGCGTCTCGTTGATCAGAGCGGCGTTGGGTACCGGCTCGGCTCCCGTGGGGTTCGCCTTGCTCATGAAGAACTTGATCAGACCGGGCATCTCGTCATGGTACCAATCCGAGAAGGTCAGCACCAATTCCTCGTCGTACATGTCCTTGTAGGGAAAGTCAGGATCATGGATGATCAGAGGCGCGCGGAGGCCATCTGGATACTGCCCATGCGTGTGGCTGTGGTACCAGTAGGTTCCCGGCTGGTCGAGGGTGAAGTTGTACGTAAACTTGGCTCCTGGAGCAATGGGGCACTGTGAGACCTGCGCAGGGCCATCCATTTGCGTCGTGCCGTTCATAAACAAGCCGTGGAAGTGAAGAGAGGTCGAGTCATTGCCAAGAGAGTTCTGGACATTGACAATGATCCGGTCACCAATGTCTGCCTCAATGATTGGCAACGGCCATTGCCCATTGATACCAATTGTTGGCCGCTCATAGGCGCCGTCTGGGTTCGCTCTGACCCAACCTATATCAAAATCATAGGTTACAGTCTTTGAGCTTGCTGGTGTTATGAGGGAGGAGAGCAACACAAATGCGAGAAGACGAAGCATTGGCAAGTAGGCCATCTTGAATGGCAGTATCAGAGCAAAGACGCTCAAGTCTTTTTGGAGGAGGAGATCTCGACACGCTCGAGAGGGTTATCAAGCAGCTTATTGTACGGGATAATCTAGAAAAAGATCTAGGAACTTTTTGATGTGTGCCAAGTTCCCCCCAGGTGTCGAGAGAAAAGTTCGTGTAAGTGACAAGGTACGCGGACCCAACGAACGCATTCGACGGATTGTGCCGAACTCGGATCGTCAGGCGATGCCAACCCAGGAAGCTCAGGTCTTTCTCAGGCCGGCTGGGCAAGATGTGGGATGGTGGCTTGAAGATGGTGGTGGCAAGGTTATCTTATCAATCGGCCTAGTGGCCCCTGGCCTCCATTAGGAGGAGACACGAGGAGACACGATGGGCACTGGCTGCTGGGATTGGGGTAGAATTGTAGCATTTCAGTTATCAGATGAAGTGATGGGAAACATAAGAGAAACAGGCTAATAGCTGAATGATTGGTTCCGACCCCGTAACCCCCCATACAGTCAACTCACACTGTCTGTCGACGCTCCACTGCGCCTTTTCACTTTAGAACAAACGTGGCTTTGGGCACTTGACCACACAAAACAGGATCGACGGGATGTAAGGCTAGAGCAGCACCAGTAGTACTCTGCCGTAATCATGATCATTGGTCTTGGCAGGGATCAGTCGACTTTTGCTGATGCAGTGCTGATGCGGTGTGCTGGGGGCAACTAGACTAGACTAGACGAGAAGCATGCATGGTGAAGAGACCGGAACAAAAGCTTGGGAAGCTTGGGAAGCTTATGCCAACGTTTTGGCGAGACCCGTAGACCTGCCGAGCTCTACCTACCTTAGTCATCTTAGCTCTGTGTCCACTTTCATCCATTCCCATGGGGACATCCACGCGTCTGCAACCCGCTTGTGTCCTGGTCTCCTCAACTACCGGGGATGTGTTCATTTGTGTGTTCGCATGATCGCCGCTATTATAAGACGTGCCAAGGTTGAAATTGTTACAATCGACCGAATTCTTTCCAAATTGTGTGTGTTTCAGCAGGCTGAGGCACGATGGTTACGACCTAGTGATGATCTGTGTCGGAAGCGGGAACAGGCCGTGTACTGGTGTGTTGGTGTGTGTTGTTGGGTTCCCTGAGTGGCTTATTATCAGATCAAACGGGCCATTTGTGCTGTCCAGTAGAAATGCGCCGCTCAATCAGATAACTAAAAAACGACAGGCATCTTGACACAGGTCAATGTGGGGCATTCCGACACGACAGTAAGCCGATGGAAATCTCTTTCCTCTGGAGAGAACAACGGAATGTGGCCGCAAAGCCTAACGCGCCTACTTGGTGAAGGGCTAGACTGTCTGCTGGGCGGAGATCGTACGACTTGGGATCAGTCCTTTCGAGGTGGCTTGGGGACCCAAGGGCATGATCCGACCATCGACAACTTCACTGCCAGTCCTGTGCCGTAAGAGAATGCAGCCACTGCTCTAGTAGGGCCGCCTTAGTGCTCCTAAAGCGCCTGGAGACTGGGACCACCCGGAAAGACAATGCCTCACCTGCGTAGCTCTCACAATGGGCCTACTACGCAGTAGGGAGCTCGAAGAGGTTGGCAGGGCCCCATCACAGACAACTCACCTCAATGGCCAGGTCGTTCTGCACCATATCCACGTCTCTCGCGTAAATGCTTGCCTTACTGGAAACAAGCTTTAGGTTTGCAGCGCTAGGAGGCCGATCGCCACACTAAAAAGTCCAGGGACCGCATGGGTATGGATGGTGGGCCGTGGCCTTCACCGGTAGAAGTGAGAGGCAGCAGCTTCTTGTACTAAGAGAAGCTGAAGCATCGCGAGAGCGAGGTCCGACAACACAAAGGGGGCACTTCTCGCGATCGCAGATTTCTTCGCCAACAACGGCCCCTTGATCTGATGGGGATCTTCGTCGCATCTTGCCTGAGTAGTCATGATGATTCCCCTTTCTGTGACTCTTGGCATGTTCGCACGAGCCTCCCCTGGCCCGGGTGGCCTGTTATTCCTATTCCTAGAAGACTGGAGCATTTAAGGGTAGCTCGACTAATTGACAGTTGTTAGCCACTGGACATCCAGACCACACAGGAGGTGTGCCACACTGGATCAAAGTCGCGGCGGGAAGTGAATGCCGGCTTCCATAACACAAGGTACTAGATCGCCAACAGGATCTAAGTAGACGGCTTTGGATCAGTGCGTCGTGAGAGCTGGTAACCGCTTTGCTCGAAGAAGTGACGTTAGTGCAAATGTCCATGTGTGAAGAGATATGGGATGGGCACTCGACATTGGAATGGTCTTTTGTTGGACGACCACCCAGCAAAAGCTACATCGGGGGAAAAGCAAATGTCCCACATGCCCGCACTGTGCGGCCAATTAGCCTTCTGAGAACCCAACAGGGATGCTTGCGCATAGGTAGGGGGGGAAGGAGTGAAATGCAACAGCCAGGCCAGGCCATAGATACCCATACTTCCATTTTCTGTATGTCGTTCCATCGATTCTGATTGCCGGGTGGAACAGGCCGCGATCGGCAAAAGGAAGCGAAAAGGCGTTTCGTATTCCATCTTCCATGAGGCGTCTTTCCCCCCCACCCGTCTCGCGTAAAAGTTATCTGATCCGTTTATCAGATCGACTGATAATCATGCCCTTTGCTTGAGACGGCTTGAATCTTCCCCCTACCCTTCGGGCCTCGCCATTGTCATCGGGGCGTCCGTCTCTTCTTCATCTGTTAAAGACGTTGAGTGTCTTTTGTGCTGTTAACCGCTCTGCTTCGCAAAAAGGGTCAAGAGCTTAAAGCTCAGCAGACACAATGCCTCAAGTTTTTGCTGTTCCTGTGTTCCTGGTCGTCTTTCGTGAGACCCTCGAGACGGTCATCATCGTCTCGGTGCTGCTGGCCTTCCTCAAGCAGACTCTGGATGGGCCTCAGCGAGATGTGCAAGTGTATAAAAAATTAGTCCGGCAGGTATGTCGTCTCTCCTCATGCATCGAGTGGCAGTGGTAGATGTAGAGTCGTTTAGCTAACTCTGCGTAGGTATGGCTGGGGACAGGCTTAGGGCTGCTGATCTGCATCATCGTGGCTGCTGCGCTCATCGGCACCTTCTACGGCATCGGCGTGAACAAATGGGACGGGTCCGAGTACTACTACGAGGGCGCCTTCTCCCTCTTCGCCTCGATCGTCATCACCATCATGGGCGCCGCCCTGCTGCGCATCGGCAAGATGCAGGAGAAGTGGCGCATCAAGCTCGCCGCGGCCATCGAGGCCCGCGTCAAGACCGGCCAGAAGGGCTGGTTCCGCCGCTTCGCCGAGAAGTACGCCATGTTTGTGCTGCCGTTCATCACCGTCCTGCGCGAGGGCATCGAGGCCATCGTCTTCCTCGCCGGCGTCACCTTCTCGGCCCCCGCGAGCGCCTTCCCCCTGCCGGTCGTCATCGGCCTCATTGTCGGCTGCCTATGCGGCTACATCCTCTACAAGTGAGTCTCGCTCTTTACCCTCGTTGCGGATCAGAGCTAATGCGGTTTTAGGAGTGGCGCCTCGACGAAGCTCCAGCTGTTCCTTGTCATTTCGACATGTCTGCTCTATCTCGTCGCAGCAGGCCTCTTCACTCGCTCCGTCGGGTACTTCGAGCAGGCAAAATGGAACAAGGTCATCGGCGGCGATGCCGCAGAGACTGGCACCGGCCCAGGAAGCTATGACATTGACAATGTCGTCTGGCACGTCAACGTAAGCCCCTCAACCCGTCCTCACGAAAATGTTGACCCGAGCTGACGAAATTCCCCCCTTTAGTGCTGTAGTCCCGAACTGAACGGTGGCGGCGGCTGGGGCTTCTTCAATGCCATCTTTGGCTGGAACAACACGGCGACCTACGGCAGCGTCATCTCGTACAATGTGTACTGGATCTTTGTCATCGCGTGCTTCCTCGTCATGCGGTTCAGGGAGGTCAAGGGCCACTGGCCGTTCATGAAGGCCAAGGCCAAGTCCAGCGCACAGGGCGAGCAGGATGCACACAGCGACCACAGCGGCTCTGCTGAGGGGAAGGGACTTGATGCTAGAGAGAAGGCTGTCTCGGCTTAGATGGGCATGCTGGTGTTGTTTGTGAGTGGAAGATGGAGACTAAGTCTGGGGATGATGTGTAAGCATCGCCGAGAACTGTTGCGTTCAATATCAAGTTGCATATTTCGAGAGCAGAGGGCTGGGTCACACGAGCGACAAGTCTTTTGCACAGCCATGGCTGCTCGCATTGTCTGTATCTCGCTGGTGTGAAGCCTCCAGGGGCTCTGGCCATCGTGGGTCCTGCACCGCGATAGTCCCGCTTCGTTATTGCGGAGCATCGACCTCTAGGAGCTGGACGGTGCAAGATAGAGTACGGAGGAAGATATACACCTACAATCCAGTATGAATTGACTCAATTGGAATATATGACGTCCCTGCAAAGAGAAGTGACTTAGAGCGCGCCGCCTCGATCAATGTGGTCAGCTCAATTACAAGCAAGCTAATTGGTTGCGGCTTCCGCGAGACACGCGAAGGACATCCATGTTCTTGATAAGAGCTCACAAAATGTCTCCATTGGGAGAGAAGTTGAGAGTTTTAGATCCGAGAATTGGTAAATTCGGCTCTCAGAACTGTGAAACAGTGGTCTGTATTCAAATTGAGCTTGGTGTATTGAATTAATTTTTAGAAATCTTGTTACGCATCCAGTCGTAGTTTCATGTCGGCATAGTCCATAGCCATTCAACTAGATTATAGAGTTGAACTACCTGGAGTAAAAGGAGAACGTTGGTGCAGTCGAGAAACTCCTACTAGGGTTCCTGCCTTCATCTTCCGGTGTCCAGTCCCATTTTTTAGCCGTGAATAGGGCTCTGGCCATCCTATCAGCGGCCATGGCTCCTTCATATCTTAGCCTCTGGTCGCTTGCAACGGATCTCGTAAAACGAAAAATCCGGTCCTCATGATCTTTACCCTGCTCGTCCTCGGCAGGGATCCATGTCACAGCCGACCTGCTCTCCTTCCATTGTCGGCGCGAGATGGACACTATATTGGAGGACAGCATCGTCTGTATGTAGTCTAGAATCGGCAGTATTCTGGTCCTGAGCCCACAATTTGTGTGATTCTTATCAATCTGGTAGCTTGGTACTTGTTTCAGTGTGGCAAGTATATGTGCAATCTCAAGGACAGAAAAGTCCTTGACTGAGTCGAGCGAGCTCGGAGAGAAATCCACGAAAAATAGCAAGTCTTTCTGAGCGAGGAATCGTATCATCTCGCCCAGCTGGTAAGAATCACACGCCGCACTGGAATCATAACCCAGAATGCACTGGCGGGTGCGAGAGGTATACAAGGAAAGAAAGTGCTGCTGCACAGAAGCGATCGTGTTCAAGATACATTCGCGCCGATACTGCAGCTCTCCTTAGGCAAGTCAATATGTAACTTTAATAAAAGAGTGACGACTTGCTTACTTTCAAGATCGTCTTGGAGATCCCACCAAGTGGCGCCTCGAGACTCGTCAGGCTCGGCGTATGGACTCCACTGATGGGAGCCATATAAGATGAGTTCACGTGTTGCAGCGTGAAGTTTTGTGGGTTGATCGAGTAGCCAAGATGACAATATCTTCTGGCGAATCACTTCCTCGGTCGCAGCATTTATACGGAGGCCACCTTCTCGAGGCGCTCTGGCCTGGGTAACGGGCCACTTGAACTTGATCCCGGTATTCAAATACCTTGATACTGGCCCAGTGCAAAGGAACTGGTCAGCCAAGACAGCCAGATTAGTGACATATAGCATGGTCGGCGGCTTGACTTCAGTCTCCTTCCCATGGAGAATTCTCAGGAGGTCTGCGAAGACAGCCTCCCGACCGGCGGACCGTGTGGCCTCGTCATCGTCAATGATCTTGACCCATGGCAGCTCGCTTGCATCGAGCTCTCCGGGCTTCTCATTTCTAAGCGAGAGGGCCTTGAGACCATCGATAACTGTCCTGGCCTCCTCGAAGCGGGTGTCGCCAAGGAGGTTGTCAAAGTATTTAGACTGCTTCTTCAATATCGCAACATCTACTCGATATGCACGTCTGATGGTCGACTGCAGAAGCGGCCGAGGAGGAGCAGTCCTCTGACCCGGCCGTGGCTGTGTAGCCTTCCGGGTTGCGCGAAGTGTCTCTTTGGATGTCTCGAACGTGACATCCAGCACGGCGTCTCCCTTCGGAGCGGCGACGTCGATGACCTTGATGCTGTCCTTTGATGGACCCTCAGTTGCATCCCCATCTCCAGGGGCGGCTGAGTCTTCCATGGACGACGGCTCTGCTCGCTCACGATGGCATCTTGATTGGTCGACATGAACGAGATATCCAGCGGACTAACTTGTATGTGGCATAACGTTAGGATGAACAAAGACAAGAAAGATGCTTGGGGGTAAGCAACAGCGCTTTTCCCGCCTCGGGATGACGTAACAGCAGATGGCCTAACCACCAGGCTGCAAGGCTCGGCAGTGGCGTAATGCTGTGAATGAATGCAACTGGCCGGCTTATAGAGGGATGTGGTCACCTGTAAGGGTAGGCCTTGATAGGGCAATCAGGCCGTGAAGGATACAGAGACTACAAGATCGTTGTTACCTAACTATGGACTGGCGATCTCGGCGGTCCTTGAGCATTTGGTAGGGTCTCAGGGCGGACTCCGGTGCTGCAGCAGGTACTTTGCGACAGTGGGTGGGGGTCCGGGCAGGCATTGTCGGGTTGCTTTTCCGGTCCCAACATGCGCTGCCAAGGATGCTGTGATCTTCAAGCTGGGGGAACCATCTTCAACAATTGTCTCAACTAAAAACCTGTCTTCTTTGTGTTAGACTACACTTTCAGTTGTCTACTGTTCCGATCTCGATCCATCTCGTGAAAACATTCTATTCGGCTTCCTGCCACCCATTTTAGCATCGTGGTTTAGGCCAAGCATTGTGTAAAGCCGCCACGGTCCTGTACGACTCCGCATCTTCCCAAATACGTCAACCTACAGTTAGTCCGACTTCGCGATATCGATATTTATCTCTGATGGCGGTTGCGACTTGCGCAATCTTTCTACGGCGGCTATCTCTTCTATCTCTAGCAGCTGTTGCTGCGAAATCGGGGCTTTGAGGTCTCTTCAGCTTGAACAATGGCACCTACGCGCGGAGCTACGAAATGGGCCACCAGCATGACCCAGGCGAAGGGTCAGCGCGCGGGTGAAGCTCCTGCGCTGCTTGACGCCTTCATGACTTTCGTCGCAAGCTTCTTCCACGGTTCAAGTCGCCAGCAGAAAGGGAGACTGCTCAGGACAGCACCAGCTTTGAGCCAAGCGCAAGAACGGAACCGCCGACGATACCATACGACGCGGTGCCTTCTCGCCAATGACACGGTGACCTACTCGGCGAACAACAGCCACCGCCCTCGTGGCTTTCACAACTACTTCGTGACGCATCTACCGTCTTCGTCCCTGCATCCCGACTCCCGCTCTTCGGCAGGGCCTCACCACAAGCTCCCTCGAGCCGCCTCCACACCGTACACCCCAGTCCCCGGGGGCTCACCGGCACCAGCTGCGCCGCCGAATATGCCCTCCCGCGACCTGACTGTCGTCCGCATCCCTCTGCGCAGCGCCAAACATCACTTCGGTGCGTTCAGCGGCCGCGGTACACGCGTGTACAATGAGGACACAAACCAGGCGGGGACGATTGACATCCCCGCCTTTGCCAAGCGGGCACCGATGAGTCTGGTCCGCAGCAAGAAGGACTCTCGGGAAGCAACTACGGCAGACAGCTCTTTTGGTGACCCGCAGATATTCTACTTTGGAGTGTTCGACGGACATGGTGGCAGTGAGTGCAGCGAGTTCCTGAGGGAGGAGCTTCATGCGTATATCGAGGAGGCCGCCGAGAAGTTTGAGCTTGGCAGCAGTTTGCGGAAGAAGCCAAAGTCAAAGCCGGCAAGTGCACTACAGCCTGGCAAGGTTGAATCGCCAGATGTTTTAGTTGACTCGTCGGAGGCAAAGCATGAAGCCCTTGAGCAAGTCGATTTGAAGAGTGGCGATCAGGTCAAGGAGGAGCTGAACCTCCCAGAGACGAGCAACGGCGGTATCGTTGGGCAAGCGGCCCGGGAACCGCGTTTGGAGAGTGCGGAACCGGCACCTGTTCAGTCAGACGTCCCCAAGGCTGCTGATCTTGAGCGCGACCTAGTCACCGAATATAGGAACACCATTGGAGGCTACTTCCGCCGCTTCAAGCCGCCGTATTTCCACTTGGATACAGATCCCGAGGCTCCGAATCCGAGACCCCCAGTGACCATCGAGTCGGTTCTAAGCTATGCATTTCTCCGTGCCGATTTAGATTTCGTCACTGCACAAGCCCGCAAGCCAGATCCGGATGATCCCTATGTGTCCGACAATCCACTGAATACGGACGAGATCCTGGGCGCTCCGCATCACCATCGGTCTGTGCAAGGCATTGGAGGATCTGCACGTTTCAAGGGCGGCTCAACGGCTTCGATCATACTCATCTCGACGCCGACACCCGCGCCGTTCTGGCATCCAGCAGCGCACAGCACGATCGTGGTGGCACACGTCGGTGACACCCGCGTCCTGCTGTGCGAGACGGCCACGGGTCTCGCCATGCCCTTGACCTCGGACCACCACCCCTCCTCGCCTCAGGAGTCGCGGCGCCTGACGCGCTACGCTGAGAGCCTGGTGACGGACTCGTTTGGCGAGGAGCGCATCAGCGGGCTGGCCAACAGCCGCGCGTTCGGCGACGTGCAGAGCAAGCGCATCGGCGTGTCCGCGGAGCCGGAGATCACGCGCGTCGACCTCGGCCCCGCGCAGTACAGCTTCGTCGTGCTCATGAGCGACGGCGTGTCCGGCACGCTGAGCGACCAGGAGATTGTCGACGTCATCAAGGAGGCGCGCACGCCCGAGGAAGGCGCCCGCGCCGTGGTCGAGTATGCCACGGAGATCTCCTCCGAGGGCGACAATGCCACCTGTCTTGTGGTGCGGCTTGGGGGCTGGGAGAGACGCAGCGAGGGCGGCCTGGGTAGCTTGGGGACGAAAGAGATCCGGGATATCAGGAGGGCGGAGGCGCTCGATCCGCGGAGAGGGAGGAGGTGATGAACATGTAATATTCGATGCCATTGCTCTTTGAGCATTTCATTTTTGTACGGAGATATGATACGCATAGCTTGTGGCGGAGTTCTCTAAAGGCATGTCACTACCACTCATCTAGCATTGATATTATTTGCATATAAAGCACACGAATACACTGAGCGAACAATGTCTCAGGCGACCAGAATTCCATGAATTGAAATGTATCCTTTTGTTGCATTGAGCTTGTTATCCAGCTAGCCCCATACTTCGGCTCTCGATATCGACTCTCTCAACCCCTTTTTTGTTTCTCTCAATGACTCGTCCCCCAAGACCCTAAAGCAATTTCCGCCCCCTCCGAATCCCACAACTCCCCCATAACCTTTCATTTTCATTGATCCTTTACCACCTATGTCCTTGTCCCGGGTACTGATTCCAATCATCCTGCCTCGGCGGCGGGGGCCCTTGTCCCTGCCCATATGGCGGGTATTGCTGCGGAGGCTGCTGGCCGTAGCCTGGGCCTCCGTATCCCGGTGGTGGCGGGGGTCCGCCTGGCTGTGGTCCACCCCAGCCCGGTCCGCCGCCCCATCCTCCAGGCGGCGGTGGCGGCTGGCCGTACTGGCCCGGCGGAGGACCTTGTGGAGGATACTGGCCGTACTGCTGCGGAGGTGGTGGGCCTCCATAACCTCCTGGTCCACCGTAGCCGCCAGCATAGCCACCAGGGCCGCCGCCGCCGCCGCCGCCGTATTGCTGCTGAGGTGGAGGCTGCTGCTGACCACCGTAGCCACCACCATATTGCTGTGGCGGAGGTTGTTGCTGGTACTGGTTCGACTGTTGCTGCTGATATTGGGGTCGAAGGTAATCATCTGCAAGGCCGCCCGTGTATTGCCCACTACTTTGTTGATTCGACTGACTGTATCCAAACTGGGGTGACGGGGGCGGAAGAGCAGGCGACGGCGCTGGAGATTGTGACATGTACTGGTTCTGGGGCCTGCCATCGTGACCATCCATGGCCTCGAGGTCTCGGGTCTTGACTTGGGACCAGAGCGAGCCAGCAACCTTTCCGTGGCCGACCTGGCCCAGGGCGTCTTGCCATCCGCCAAAGGTGCCGTGGGAGTGGCCATGACCACCGGCTTTGTTGCTTCCCGTCAGGATGTGGTTCTTGCCGTTCTTGACTGACTCGGAGCCGAGGACACGGTCAAGCTCGTGGCGGCGGGGATACTCGTTAACCCAGAGGCGCACAGTCTCGAACATGTCCTTCTGGATCTGAATGTGATCGTTACGCGCAGCAGGGTGGTGGAAGGCGCGGAGGACGTCGTTGACGACCTCGTCGACGGGGACGCCGGGGTGCTCCCACGCATACAAGATTCGCCTGTTCACTTTCGTTAGCTGAGGAAGTTATGGTGAAAGATGGGAAGGGGCTCTTACGGAACGGCATATTGCAGGATGGTGGATGCAACTCTTCCCGCGCAGGGGTTGAGAATGTTTGTGAAATGGTCCTTAGAAAGCATGGAGTGGGTGGGATTGGTGCAGTGAGAGTCCTTCCAGGGCTCGAGTTGGGAGTTGGAGCTGGCATTGATGACCCCGGAGGAGCCATCCTTTAAGACCTTGGAAACCTGATTAATGATCGGTCTGACGAAAGGCGCAAGGAGACCAAGCACGAAAGCTGTCAAGGTCTCGCTGATGTGATCGAGCAGCTTTTCCAAACCAGGGATTTTGGATATGGTGTTGTTGATGGACTTGACGATCTTATCACGGAACTCCAGAATTGGATAAATCTTTCTTGCGGTCTCTACAGGGTCAAAATCCGGGCTCATGCCGGGGATTTGGTTGGCATTGCCTCGTGATAGAACTTGGCTGTTCTGCTGCTCCTGCATTTCCGATTGCCGCTTAAGATCCCGAGCTGTCGAGGCGAAGCCACCACCAATGCTGGGAAGCTGGGAAACGAGCGAGATGAAGTCATCTCCTCCAGAGGACGATAATCCAAAGAGACCTCGGTCCCGGGTAGCGCCACCGCCTGAACCTTTCTCGGCATTCTTAAGGGCAATATCGACCTCATCGACTTCGGATTGTGTGAAGTGGTCGGTAGCTTCTCCCAAGACCGAGTGCAAGAAGTCGACAGCGCCGAAAGTGCCAGTGACCAAGGGGTAGACTCGCTTGCCGTGCAAATTGATCTGAGATGATGTGCCGCAGTGGGGAAATACGCCTTGGTGCCCGAGTTCGATCAGCGCCAATTCACAATAGTTGCTGTGGGCGCTGAAGTCTTCCATGCAGTGTAGAGCCTGGCCAAGACATCGAAGAGCTTCGCAAAGGTCGGCTTCCTTCCCAGAAGAACCTCCCGCGCCGTTGGTATACAGCCGTCCATAATGAATACTGCGGGCAAAGCTGAAGCGTAAATATCCTGCGCTGGTAGCCCATCCTCCCTGTTCATTCGCAATGTAGTTCTTCATACCAGTGCGCGAGTCGATTTCCGTTTCTCTAGCTTCGACGGGACCTCTCAACCGGGGATCGAATTTGCGTGCGTCCATGTTGTCCGCATAACCAAGAGGGTTGTCGATGTGCTCCTCAGGTC
Source organism: Phaeoacremonium minimum UCRPA7 (assembly GCF_000392275.1). Classification (NCBI taxonomy): domain Eukaryota; kingdom Fungi; phylum Ascomycota; class Sordariomycetes; order Togniniales; family Togniniaceae; genus Phaeoacremonium; species Phaeoacremonium minimum. The sequence continues at coordinate 221,878 of NW_006921484.1, read as the reverse complement.
GATAAACACCAAGACGCTCCTCAGTGACCTCGAACTCCTCAGTCGCATATCCGAATGCCATGAAGGAAAGCACCCAGACCAAGATCCTGATGGTTGCTGCATTCACGCCCTTGAGACTTCCAACATCGACAGCTTGCGAATAGTCCCTGAGCCAATTTCCAAAGTAGGTCCTCTGGACCATCATGGTGGTCCACTTCTTGCCGTGAAGAAAGGCGACCGTCTTGAGCATGTCCTCGATATCGCCATGCCTCCAATTGTGGCCCTCGACCTGGGCGATCGAGGGAATGTTGCCTGCGCCGAATGCTGCAGCTTTGCCGGGCATCAAGGCGAGGATGACGCAGAACACCAGCACGGTGGTGCCCCACCTCATGCTGAGGCCGGCCATCGTCTGTGATATCGAGAGATGGGTCTTTCGGCTGGATTTACGAGGATGGCAGTTTCGGTAGATAAGGAGAGGCCTGAGCTTGTCACACGACACACAAGAAAGAAGAAGTCTCGAATGTGTTTGTAGCTTGGAGATGGAGGTGGAAGATGGTTTGTTCTTAAACCCCCCCCAACGTAGCACCCCCGCCGTCATCATGGAGGGGCAGCTTAGGAGCCGTCACCCGCTAGCCTCCTACCTTACCTTAATTGCCTGCATATCGAAGGCAGAGTTGGTCGCTAAAGCAGGCTGTTAGCGCTCTCATTGGGCGTGTTGGGCTAGCAAGTTGAGCTGAGAAGAGCATCACAGCCACAAGTTGGTATTGCTGGCTTCCCAAGGTGTGCCGTCTTTGCCATACGCCAAGTCAGCTATGACGATCCCTCCCTGGACAAGCCACTCGCTGATGGTGGACGCGCCACAGGCTCCCTCCCTCTCATCCATCTATCAAACTGCACTATTCCATTTCCTTACTTACCTACCATCACTTTGACGTCTCCCTATAACGTTACGGGAAAGAATGAATGCCAGATTGGCTTCGTGTGCTGACGAGAGAACTTACACGGGATTCCGTACATTTTAGATCGTGTTTCCCCACGATTCTAATGTAGGCACTGTAGATACTCTCCTTACCTAGCAACACCATTCTGTGACTGCTAGAATACGATACCATCGTCCATCCCTCTTGTGAAGCATGTGAATGCGCAAGCAGGCCACTCAACTTGGAATTCGGCGCCTTTTGTAGCTCCTGAGCTTCCGAGAGATGCAGTGAAATAATAAAGGAGCGAGAGGAGCTGTCAGGCCACATGGAGGCCACAAACGATCTGTTTTGCTCGAGGTAACGCCACCATCTGCCGACCGTTTCCCACCTTGGGCCCGCTAATTTCGCATTCCCGGGCGAACTGAATTTGCGCGTCTGGCCGCCCGCACGAGCCGGGCTAGTCTACTCGAGTACCACTGCAAGGGAACCCCTAATCGCGAAAAAGTGCATCTGCATTTATACATGATGCCTCACCACCTTTCCACCTAGGACCCTTTTCTGTTCCTGGTCTGTGTCTGGATTGCGTCGATCTCAGATTGACTCTCTTCGCTCCTTCTCCATAGCTACTCTCCTTCATTCAGTCCTCTCCGGACTGGCTCTTGTCTTCCGTGCCTGGGATTTGTTCCGTCCAGACGTTGGTGTCTTTCGGTTTCGCCTCCTGTCTCTGCTTCGCGTTTTCTCCGAGCATATCAACCCCATCTCCGAGCCTTCCGCCTCCTTTCAGATCACAGCCAATATGCCTTCTCGTACCCTGCCGACCTTCACCCTCGCAGAGGTTGAGTCGCATAACAATGAGAAATCTTGCTACGTGACTGTCGGCAAGAGTGTCTACGATGTCACCGACTTCCTCGACTCCCATCCCGGCGGCGCGGACTTGGTCCTCGAGTATGCCGGCAAGGATGTCACCGAGATCCTGAAGGACGAGGCATCGCACACGCACACCGAAGCTGCCTATGACGTTCTTGACGATTCTCTCGTCGGATTTCTTGCGTCGAAGGTGGCTGCGAACGGAAAGGCTGTCAATGGGAAGGCGGTGTCGACCACCGTCGACGAGGAGGAGCTAAATGGCAATGGGGAGTCTGTACACCCACGAACCGGCATGTCTCGGCCTGAGGACTTGGAAAAGGAGACGGATTACGACAGTGACTACAAGAAACACAAGTTCTTGGACTTATCTCGTCCCCTCTTTCCTCAGGTTTGGTTCGGCGGATTCACCAAGGAGTTCTACCTCGACCAAGTTCATCGCCCGAGACATTATAAGGGCGGCCAGTCAGCTCCTCTGTTTGGCAACTTCCTTGAACCTCTAACCAAGACCCCGTGGTGGATCGTTCCGACTTTATGGTGGCCTCCTATCTGCTATGGGACATATCTTGCCAGTCAAGGCTTCGACAACAAGTTATATCTGGTAGCATATTGGATATTCGGTGTCTTCTTTTGGTCGTTGATTGAGTACACGTTGCATCGATTTCTGTTCCACCTGGATTAGTAAGTTCGACGTAATGAGTCCGCCTTTAAATCGAAACTGACAGTCTACTTTAGCTATCTCCCCGATAATCGAGTCGGCATAACTTTGCATTTCACCCTTCATGGCATTCACCACTACCTCCCCATGGACAAGTATCGGCTTGTCATGCCTCCAACGCTGTTCCTTGCCCTGGTCGGTCCGTTCTGGAAGCTGGCCCACGCCCTCTTTTACTGGGACTGGAATATCGCAACTGCAGCGTTCTGCGGTGGTATGTTCGGATACACCTGCTACGACATGACGCACTACTTCTTGCACCATCAGAACCTGCCACTCTGGTACAAGTCGCTCAAGAAGTACCACTTGGAGCACCACTTCTTGGATTACGAGAATGGCTTTGGCGTCACTAGCCGCTTCTGGGACAGAGTCTTTGGCACTGAGATCATCAATCCTCCAGTTGTGAAGACCAAATAAGTCTTGTCAAGGAGAGAAGCCACATGATGGTCACCTGGTTACGCAGGTGAGGAAGGGGTGTACATATGTGATGCGACACGAAACGGAATTGTCATTGGAGTTACAGGAACAAGGGGCGGAGAAAGGCATTCAAATTTGACGTCGCAGTCTGGGAAGATATATACTAATACCCCCCTCGCACAATACGCCCGTTAGGTACGGTAGATAACTGTTAATACTAATTTATCATTTCAATCATCTCTTCCTTTCTTTTGTGAATATGAACTACCTCAATGTGTTATTGAAGGAAAAGCCAGGCTAAACCCCCTAAGCTTGGAAGAAGAACTTGAGTCATGGTCTTATTACTGTGGCAAGGGCTGTAGGGTACACATCACAGCCATAGCAGTTGACTCCGAACTTTTGAAAGATGCTCTCTCACGTTGTGTCAGAATGCCAGACATTCAAATTGCCATTATGCATTTGTCAAAAGATCATTATTGGCCGCGGTCTAGCAAGGTTTGAAACTCGAATGGACGAGTTGAATGGTGAAGGAACAGTGCCAAGACATCTCACGTGCCCTGAGCGCTTTCACTAGCTTTGTATTAATTAGGCTCCGCCTCCTCAATCCAGCATGACTTGTCCGCAAATTTTCGATCTGCCCAACCTCCGTCCCACATCTCGCTCACTCGACCGCCTGACTTACCGACTGGGGACACTTCGACAATTTTGACTTGCCCTTTTGCACCTCATATTTTAGTACATACCCGAGAACTCACGCGACGATGGCATACTACGATGTGGAGGCGCTCTTGGACGCTACTGCGAATCAGGATACCCCGAAGGAACAGAGCACCCCTGCCTCCGCGAACGGCGAAGCCCACGCGAACGGAGATCAGCACGGCGCAAGACGAGACCGCGACCGACCCCGCGAAAGCAGCCGCGATCGTGACCGCAAGCGTCGTGATCGCAGCAGCCATCGCGGCTCGCCCGATGGGACGCCGAGAAGTGATACCGGAAGCCACAGAAGTAGGAGAAGAAGTCGGAGTCGTGAGGATTCTGGCCGACACTCACGTCGTCACAGAGGAGACGGAGACTACTACCGAGGCGGCCGTGGTGGCCGGAGCCGCTCTCGTTCTCCAGGCTCGAATCGCTATTATCGCCCTCGAGATCGCAGAGATCGTGATGATGACCGTAGCCACAGAAGAGACCGTCCGCGCGAGAAAGAAGAGGAGCGCCGCCCACGCTCCCGCGATGCCACGCCTCCGGCCCTGACCGAGGACGAGCGCGATCGCCGTACCGTTTTCGTCCAGCAGCTTGCTGCTCGTCTTCGAACCCGAGAACTCAAGGAGTTCTTTGAAAAGGTCGGTCCTGTGGCTGAAGCCCAGATTGTAAAGGACCGTGTCAGCAACAGATCCAAGGGGTACGTATCACTTCCATGATTACACTACATAATGATGGCTAATACGGATTAACAGAGTTGGCTACGTTGAATTCAAAGCCGAAGAATCCGTCACTGCTGCTCTTCAGCTCACAGGTCAAAAACTCCTAGGTATCCCCGTTATCGTCCAGCTCACCGAAGCTGAGAAGAATCGCCAAGTTCGCAACTCAGAAGCCTCTGGAGGACACCCTAACTCGATCCCGTTCCACCGCTTGTACGTTGGCAACATTCATTTCAGTATCACTGAGCAGGATCTTCAGAACGTTTTCGAACCCTTCGGTGAGCTCGAGTTTGTTCAGCTCCAGAAGGACGATGGTGGACGCAGCAGAGGCTATGGCTTTGTTCAGTGAGTAACTCTTTGGTTTGATACGAGTCGTGCATTTGCTAACGATATTTTAGGTTCCGCGACGCTGGTCAAGCCCGTGAAGCCCTAGAAAAGATGAACGGATTCGATCTAGCTGGTCGACCCATCCGTGTCGGACTTGGAAACGATAAGTTTACCCCTGAGTCCACTGCCAATCTTCTGCAGAGATTCCAGGGCCAGAACCAACAGTTTCAGGGATCCGCATTTTCCGGCGCTGGTGGACGAGGGCCGCCGACCTCGAATTTCGATCGTGCTGGTGGCAGAGACAATGAGAAAGGCGGCGGTGCGAGTGCCCTTGATGATACCGATGTTGCTGGTGTCAACTTTAACAACTACAGCCGAGACGCCCTGATGAGAAAACTTGCTAGAACTGACGAACCTACCAATGGAAACAATGACCGACAGATTCTGAAACCAAAGACAGAGACGAAGCCCCTCCCCGTCAACGTTAACATGGCTAGTCGCTGCGTTGTGCTACACAACATGTTCGATCCTGATGAGTACGTTATCAACCCCAATTTCTATATACACATGATTGCTAACTGAAGTCTAGGGAGGAAGGAGAAGAATGGATGAAGGAGCTCGAGGACGATGTTCGCTCCGAGGCCGAGACCAAATATGGTCACGTCGTCCACATCGCTCTTGATGCGAACTCCAAGGGTGATATCTATCTAAAATTCGATAAAGTCCAAGGTGGTGAGAACGCTATCAAGGGTCTGAATGGTCGTTATTTTGGCGGCAAGATGATCACTGCTGCACCTGTTGTCGACGCAGTCTACAGCAGTTTGTTCTCACGCTCCAAGGCTATTTGAGACGCTAATGTGGGCACGATAACATTGGCTCTAGGACCATCGTCATGGTCAGTCTCCCAATTTTAGATACAGAGGGACATAGCACTAACATTCTGAAGATGTGTGACGATTCAGCTACCATCCTACCATCCCTTTTCGGGGCCCTGCGCCAGGATGCAACCTCCACGACACGTCGTTCCGCCACTAAACGACCACATATGAGAGCAGAGAAGCAGAATTTCTATCTGGACACAGCAACAACAAGCTGGTAAAAAACCGCCACGTACAATACCACCACTGATTTTCCATAGTTTGCCTGTTATGGCGGTCACGGATCCCCCCTGGACAACAACTCACCACCCCCTTGAGCGAGGTGGCTGCAACGAGGTCAAGCTGTCTCCAGCATTGGGAATGCTGATTTTGTACATAGGACGCCATTGCCCCTTTCCACCTTTGCTAGATTGAATTTGGCGCTTTTGCCTAAGCGCTCTTCGCGTTGCATTGTTGGGACTTGCGTAACTTAACTCTAGTCACTCGCGCTCGATTTAGCTTTTAAGTAGAGCATGCATAGCAATTCGGTCGTATTGATATAACAATCCCCTGTCTTGACTCTGTTCTTTCTATGTGAGACGTGCCAATCTTTTGCATACTTGTGGTCTTGTGGCTGACTGCGGTCTCCGCTAATGCTCGTATTCATCTCGTTCCGGCCGAATCACTAGGTGGGACATGTGTGATTCTTCAGTCCTGGCAGATTCTTCCATCCTTAAACAAGTAAGCTGAATATGCCTGACCATGAATCGAGCCAAGTCAGAATTGGTCTCGTATCTTATCTTCAACCCCTTTGGGAGGCAAGTGCCCACCATTGTGTACACAACTCAACCTGCTAGTAATATGCACCATATTTCAGGTGGACTTGCGGCGCTTGGATCTGTTCTGAGTCCTCTCTCAACTTGTCACCTGGGTATCCTCACATCATCATTCCTCTAGTCGGTATACCACAACTCAAGCATCTACTTTGCTTTCCCAATCATGGTACTCTTGGTCCTTGTTGGCTTGAGCATCTTGTGGATATTCTCGGGATTTATGTCCATACCTCTAAGTTTCTCCAAAAGTTTTCATCGATTAACCATAAAATAAACGTGCTGACTCTCTCTTGTACCTCTGTTTTCCTATCCCCATGATGCGTCGCATTTCACGCTCGCCTTCCTCTTCAACGTCAAAATCTCCCCCTTGCGCTTCTCCTCGGTTACGCCTTCCCGAAGTCTAATGGTCTTGGGGCATACACAGCTTTCTTGATCCGAATTCTAGGTTTCGACCCCTGAGTGGCATCTATGTAAGCAATAGCAACACCGACCTGATGTCGTGCATGCCGTCCAGAACTTATACAACAACTATGCATTGTACAAGCCTCGGTTCTGTTCCACGCAACAGTTCCTCGACCCTACCAAATACATTACAGTCCATCCATACCGCAACCATACAAATTATTCGTCGTACGTGTCGATTACAGCAGTCTTTTCTCTTTCTCTGCCGCCGTCACGGATAGTGTTAAGGCAGGGGCTACCGGCAACCGACCCCATGTGGCGTCCGAGTACTTGGTATTCCAGCTACCTCAACCATTCTTTTTTCATCGTTCATCCAGACATCCCCCAATATATTCAAGATCACGACCTTCTTCTCGATCGGTCTATTCGTATTATGGCATTCGAACGTCGAGCCGGATACAGGAAAGCGAGCCACCTCTTCTTGACAGCCGGGGGTAGTTCGCGTGTGATTCGCGCTTTCCTCTACGGTGAAAAGTCTCGGCGGTTCAGGCCCCAAGCGTCATGATAAGTTCTTCGCTCAATGACTAGTATGAATCAGCGTTCTGCCTTTTGTCTTCAGTAATGGTAAGACTCACCTCTTGTCTGCGTCGGAGCATAGCCTCCACTTCAGCAACAGTCCCATGAGACGTTTGGAAATTGCTCTCTGTCTGATCGACTTGACTCCCCTTCAGCTTCTTTTCCCAGAGGCTTGTTGCTAAGGGCTTTCTGTGTTTGTCAATTGACCTGTCCACCACCCCCAATGCCGCTATACGTGTGGTGCTTGACGACTTTGGCCTTTGGCGGGATATAAGTCTCGATTTTCACTGTTTGTCCACGGCGAGCTGAAGTTAGCTGGACACAACTATACTGCAGGCATGTGGAACTTACTTCAACGGCGCTGCTGAAGTGTTTTCAGCCAGGTATTATCAGCCAAGAAGATCACGATGACATCGAAAAGGATCTGGTGAGCAGCTTGTTGCAGCTTTCCGTCTTGAGACTGGCACATCACTAGCCTAGGGCATCTCATCTAGAAGATTGGACTTCAACTAGAAACTGTCAGTACACAAGGTCCAGGCTTCCTTTGGGACTCTTCTGAATGTATGCTTACCTGAGTCTCTAGCTAACCAGGGAAGCGGAGAGCTTCAGGTCCAGCAACCTTCAAGATTTCGATTCAGTTTACATGCTGTTACTGGTAATCGGCGACAGCTACTCGGGAAGTGCGTTCAGCCCACGGCCCAATTCAGCAACTTTGACTGACGCCTCTGGTTCATGGGATGCTATAACACCACTTTCAGCAAATACTTGAGATGGGTGGGCTATGGGTATGATCGAACCTACCGTGCTTTTCCTCTGCCTCGATGAGATATATACGCAACAGCCCGAATCCCCCTTCTTTGTCAACAGTTCAGAGCTTCTCTCTTTCAGCTATTAGTCTTCACAAGCAACTCTAGCCCTTTGGTGGTTGTCATCATAGGAGCAATCTTCCTTACTAAGGGGATTTCCTGTGACCAGTTCATTTTCCACAGGACCTATCTCAAGACAATAGTCTCGAAGAACTGGGCTCTGTCTGTTCTGGTGCTTTCCGCCTATGACATCGCCATAACTCTAAGCCGCCTTGGGACCCGCTTGGTGTTGTTTTGATGACATCGTGCGATGTCATACCCTTCCGCAGGTTACTATCGACACCCTTAAACTGTATTCCGCCTGCTTCTACATCTACTCAGCCGCACAACTTGGCCCCACGCTCTTCATTCACTGTTTACCTCTTGGAGGGGTATAAATACCTCCAGCTCATCCTTCTTCTTTGCCTTCTTTTTCTTCTCTTCTTCAACCATTTACCTCTCTCTTCCCCATCTTCCACCACCGTATCTTACCTTCAGATATCCCGAATAACGTCTCGAAGACGAAAAACACGTAAGTACCGCCCTTATCATCATCACTTGCATTCTACTTGTGGTCTCCGTACTAGTTACCTGAGCTGGGTTGCCGGGATCATCGTCCCCAATCCTTTGGAGACCTTTGCCCCATCTCAGCACATCAATTTCAAACCGCGTCGATCATTCATCACTACTGCGTTGCTTGTAATCGTCTCGAAAGTATTAACCAGTCTTTACAGCAAACTGCAAAACCTAACGCGAGTCCGCGATAACTGCTTAGCAGGTGAGTGATTTTTGGAATTCATCACGTCGAAGCCGCGTCGTTGCAATCATTGTCACGCATATCCACAGATTGTCATTTGCGGCAACTGGAAATCTCAGGTGCCAGACATTGACATCGCGAAACAACACCATATCATATTCAATCCTGCTCGTTTTATATCTTGTTTATATGGAGAGCACGAAGCTGACATTGCCCTTAATAGAGCTAGTAACACCCGGAAGTGTCAGTTGGTGGTGAGTGGTTCAAAATCCCGGTCGTCTATGTCCGCCCCCCTTTTTTGCAATCTAGCACGCGGACCTTTTTTTTTTTTTTTTCCGACAACACGAATTCCCAACTTTGACATCACCCGGGTGAGAAGCGTTGCTCTCACACGGAATATACACGTCTCTGAACAAGTGTTCTTGACATATGGATGTCAGTTATTGAGCTTGTGAGAACCTATGTTCCGTGACGGAGAACCTAGTCTTGACAGCCGTCGACTACGTTGGCTAAACTCAATGGAACTGTCTCTCCTGGAAGTCTTCGTGCCCTCAATATTAGGCAGACAAGTAAAGGAGGTCCGAGTTCAGCATTTACATTACACCCTTCCACCACCCTTCTCCGCCAACCGATCAACTTTCTCCGTCCGAACTTCTCTTTGCAGACTTTCCTAGTTCCTGGCTCAGATAGGCAATGCCTTATTTGGAAAGAAAACGTCTCCTGCCAACAGCCTCTTGAAAAATTTTCCTCCCTACTTAACCCATACCTTTTTTCTTAACCCACCTTCTCTTCTTTCCGCTTTCATCTATCCCCAAACAACTTTGGAGCACAAACAGCTCGCATCAACGACCTTTGCACCCTGGCGCATCTACAAAATATCTATTCTAGCTCCGTCTGCACTCGGGATACTGTTTTTTTCCCGGCGTTTTGCTTCTGCGTTTTGCCATCTGCTTTCTGCGTTTGGGTATTGCGTTTTTTGCGGCGTCTGGTGACAGTATTCTAATCAACACTTAGCGACACTCAACAAACATGTCGTCTCACGTTTCTGAGGCATCAAGCGAGAGAGGAGGCGGCGCTCCTCTCTTCTCCCCCCCTCATTCGCCGATTCAAGAGCTTGTCCAGACAACTGACCATAATGATCATCAAGAGGAACTCGCCTCTGATGCTGCGGGTGCCGCGTCTGCCGGTGCTCTAGTGCCATCTGGCACACTTGCGGTAGGTCATCACATTTGCATCAACGCCATTCCTGTCATCTGACGAAAACTAACAAATATAGGACGTATCTGCAATGTGTCAGGAGGCACAGGCAAGGATTATGACCTTGCAGCAGGCGGTCGGCCGACAGCCCGGCGTAACAGGCCAGCTGAATTCCCTCATCAATAACGACTTGCGCATTGTGGCGCAACTGTTTATCTCCGCACAGCACATGTGCAACACCGTGGACATTCGATCCGACCATGAGGTCACGGACCTCAAGGAGGAGCTTGTCCAAGTCAAACAGCAGTTGGCGCAGGTTGAGCAGCAGCTCACCGACGTTGAGGTGCAGCTTCAGACTGCGCAACGTCGCCTGGCAGATGCTGAGTCTCTGGTGATCGAAGCTGAGCGAACTCAGCAGGAGTCTGATGCCGGCTTCGCCTCTTATGTTGAGGGCCTCAAGAAAGAGTTGTCCAGCAAGGAAGAGATCATCGAGGCATGTGTTTCGCACCCTAAGTAGACATTAACTTCATACTGATCTGATGTGTAGGGTCTTCAACTAGAGATCAAGGAGCTGAAGGAGCTGAAAGATCGAAAGCAGAAGGCTCCACGTCTATCCTTCTCTTCTGGAACGACTGCAGCGGGCTACAACTCAGCGTTCGTATCGGACGATGAAGCCCCGCCGGTTCCTCGCCTGAATCCTGATCTGAAGGTCCCCGAAATGACCGAAGAGAAGAGAAAGGCAATGGAGAAGATCTGGGAGAGCAAGGCAGGAGTGAGAAAGGAGTTCCTTGATCGCTTGAGATCTATCAAGGATGAGTCCCGCGAGCCTAGCGTACCATTCGACCTTGAGGCCATTCGTCGCCGTGCTGCTCTCAAGGGTAAGCACACGATTCGAACCGAGACCCCTCCTCATGGTGGTCTCTTCCCTCCTCCGAGTCGCAGACCCCTTATTCCGACTGCAAGAGAGTTCCGACCAACCTTTACCTCACCTGAGTCTCAGGCACTTTTCTCTCCTCAATATCCTGCACCTTTTGCCGGTCCTTCAAATGCGCTCGTTCCCCGACGCGAAGATGACTTCATGTTGGATCCCGAGGCCAAGCTCTGGAAGGACCAGTTCTATCAGCAATTCACTACGATCATGGGCTGGTTGCAGCGTCACTGTGGAGAGGTCTACCCTGACGTGACGGCACGTATTTCCAGATCCCAGAGCGGCCTTTGGGGTTTCATGTGCGGTCTAACCTATCCAACGAACCCTACTGCTGGTCATAGCCACGCGGTTCATATGCTCAACGACCCAGTCCTGCGCCCCCACTTCCTCCTGCGTGCCGTGCTTCAGTATCTTGAGCAGAACGTTTGGGGCTTGAATATGTGGCTTGGATTCGACCGCGACCAAGATCGAGCTCTTCTAGAGGCTAACTCTCGCGCCGAAGGTCATGGATACCCGCAGGCTGAGAGACAGTTTGGTGTCGACACGCGCAAAGCTATCATCCAGCAGTTCATGAAGTCCACCGCGTTCCCGAGATTCCAGCATTTCAAAGGAACCGACGTTGTTAACCGCCTGAAGGAACTTACTGGTCCGTTCTTGAACCCCCTGGTGCCAAAGCAGGAAGCGTCACTGGATCTCCACGTCATCACGACCATGGCTATGGAGTTGTCTACCAAGATGGTCACTTCTCGATTGACCTTCAACATCTCCTGGAACGAGTGCGGTGTTAAGTTTTCTGACGACATGCACATCTCGCTGAATAACCAAGCTCCTGGCGTGACCTTGCAGTTTAAGCACTACCGCATCATGCTAGTTGTTACTCCCAGCATCAGCTATCGCGATGACACCGGACGCAGCATCATGGCACGAGGGGTCACCAAGTCCCAGGTTTTGGTGATGCAGTGAACCATATGATTTGCAACCACGTCGAAACGATCTCCCAACTTCTGTGAGAGCTCTCGACGATCATGCTCCCAGCCACTTACACTAGGGCTGCACTTATCTTCTCACCTTTTCGATTACGACTGTCAACGTTTCTTCTTCACGTATCAGGCTCGGTTTCATTTTCTCAGATGGTTCTGCTGTGGATTTCAAATTCTCATTCTTTCACTTTCAGTCTTACCGACGAATAAGTGTCGACGAACCGCCACTCGATCGACCGATACTGACATCCTGCTTTCTTATTTGACAATTTCCATTTCGCGCCAGTCTCCTTTTTTGAGAGATGCTAGTTTGCATCCAATTTTCGCAGTCAACTCAACATTTCGGTTTCCTTTCTCGTCATCATGAGGGAAGCACTTCATACGGCTACAGTCCAAGGATTTCACCCTTGGCTTCGTGTTCTTTGCTCGGCCTTCTCATCAACCGACCGATGCGATCTAGCTGTCGCATCGTGGAACCTGCCGCTGCTCTCTTCTTTCTTCCATCACCAAAAAGTTTCTGGTTTTCCTTTTCAATCTTGACGGACGGAACACATAACAGTTTCGCAGTCGAGCTCTTGATGAATCAGCCGTAGAAGATCATGTCTGCTCGGATGTCACGAGAGCTTCACCACACTCACAACCCAAATAGTCGTCCTCACAGCTGGCGGATACTTGATCTGCTACAGTGGACTCGATTTTCTCCACAATTTGACGCACTTCTTGGGAAACGGCTGGAGAACTCACCGCCCGGTCACAACAGAGTACTCGCCTTCCTTCGAGGTGACGGTTTCCCCTTATTTGCTACATCATCAATTCCCGGTTGCTTACCCACGAAAAACGGATTACGGATCACGGATTACGAACAACAATTTATGATTGCTATGGACAGATGAACGTTTGGTCTGAGGTATTGACGTCTCACGAAGTCATGATCTCCAGGATGATGGGGGAATGGATACCCATTAGAGATAGCTAGTTACCAAACAGAGTTGTTATACCTGGATTCGATTATTGATTGTGACATGCAACTTCGTAGTAAACAATGTGACAGCCCTTTGCAGATCGCTGCGACACGAAGGAGAAGATTGTCAACGGTGGATCGTCCTAGGGTCAGTCTACTGACCTCGCCTTACGGGTTTTCTGGGAGTCTGCGCCAGATCATGGCGAACGAATCTAGTTTCATTATCACGAGGCTGTAGCATGTCACTTAGTGTCAAGCCAGATTATGAGTTTGGTTTCGTGATTATTTTGATCTATGAAGTACTTCTATCCGCCGCCTGATTCTTGACCTGGGTATCAGAATACATTACAATACACAATAGAAAGAAGAGTGATCGGGTAGAATGATGGACCACCGAAACGCCGAGACTGATCGTCTTTCTGATCCATTCTAGGCAGACCGTCTATTTCGCCCTAGAGAAGCCATCTCTAGCATGAGTGTTTTAGCCCCTGAACGCCAATTGCAAGAAATAAGTGTAATCTGGAGCCATGTTGCCCCTTAAGGCTGCAGTAGACCGCTTCGGGCGCTTCTCCTGTCGGCGCTCAGTCGTGTCCTGTCTAGGCGCTTGACGACGGCGCCGAGGACGGTCTTGAGGATGCCGTCGGCAGCGAGCACGGGGACGTTGCCGTCCGCATTTCTAGTGAACGTCACGGTGTCGACCATGTCGCGGACACCGCCGCCGTTGGCAGTCAGGTCGTCATCGAGGGCCTTGAGGGCCTCGCGGGCGCCGGCCTCGTTGCCGACCTGGAAGAACTGCACACCGACCTGGTGCGGCGGGGCGTCCCAGTTGTCGAGCTTCTTGGCGGCGTTGACGAGCACGCTCTCCGGGTCGTCGGAGGCGGCGCCGTCGGTGATGACGATGATGTTGATGGGCTTGACGCCGCTGTCGTCCGAGTCACCGGATTGGTCGATGCCCTGCTTGTAGCGGTTCAGGTATGCCTTGAGGATGTGCTGCAGGCGCGTGCCGGTGGGCGTCTGGCCCGAGGGACGCACGGTGGAGAAGATGCGGTTGACGGCGGCCTCGTCCGTGATGTTGGAGTAGCCGCCACGTGGCCTGCCGCTGCGCAGATCTGCAGGGGCTGAGGACATGTGGTTGAGGAAGTAGACGTCAATGCCGTCCTTGTCGTGTGCGACGCAGATTGGCGTGATGGCTTTGAGAGCCGCGTGGACCTCTCGCCACGAGCGGCCTGCCATTGAGCCAGAGTCATCAATCAGGAAGACTGTGTCGAATGATGAAAGGAAGGCGTAGGGGTCCTCTGGGGTGGAAATGCTGATGCCTGACATGTTTGAGGGTGCCGGCGATGCATCGCGCGGCTGATAGGCTGGGCTTGGCGGCAGCGTTGGGCCGGACTCTGCAGTCGGGCTCTCGCTGTAAGCTGGAGGAGGATCATTTCCTTTTTTCGTGGCGTTAGTTGCTGTCTCGATGCGAGGCATATCGGGTCTTGGAGGGCTGGACTCACTTGGTCGACGCGTGGGCGGCGAGGGGTTAAGAAAGGGGTTTCGGCCTTGCCTAGGTGGCTCTTGGGCCTGTTGCTGCTGCTGCTGCTGCTGCTGCTGCTGCTGTGTAGGAGAAGGCGTGCGGCTCATTCTCCTGTCACTGTCTGCAGAGGATCTGGAATCGTTGCTCTTGGATCTTGAGAGCTTGCCCCTGATGGAGCCGATGATGGATTTGCGTCCGCTGCTCATTATATTTGAATGGCCCGAATGATGGGAGTCTGTGTGGTGGAGGATGAACATGTCTCGAGCCATCTTCTCTTGAATTTATAGATGCGTGGATGACTCTTTCCTTGTTAAGAAGCACGGGTCTGTTGTTGCTGACTTGGGGCGAAACAAACTCTTTGTTTTATGGTTGTTGGCAAACCTTGATGTGGCGGGTTGTCACTGCTTCAAAGAATGATTGTGCTGGTTGTTGCTCTTGCAAGTGCTGACACTTGTCTTGTGATGGCAGGTCTGGAAACCAGGCCATAGCTAACAGTCACTTGAAAACCTTCTTTATATTCACTTTGGCCATCATGACGCTTACTTGCGGAGGAGCGAGTGGAAATGTAGTATTCAGCCTACTGAGGCATTGCTAAGGGGTGATGAGTGCCATATCCACGGGTTGAAAGACATCTAGCGGATGAGATGCTGTGTGCCATTTGCGCCTTACGGCTGGTAGAGTGTGGAGTATCGAGCGCCACAGACACTAGAGAAGTGGCCAATGAGACGCGATTATTGGGGGGCTATGGCGGTCCGGCAATTCAGCCTGATACGATATACTTTGCTATGCGACAGTTTGTCACCTACATTCTGGTACCTACCAACATTTTTGCCATCAAGGCAGACTGAGGGAACCTATGCGACCCATGGCCTCTATGGTTCGCCCCAGGGGCAGTGCACCTGCTTCAGCCATCATCAGGTACACACACTCAGACACACCACATGCTCGTGGAAACTTTACACGGCAAATGGTTCCCGCCGGGCTGGGACCTCACACAGCAAGTTGGTCCCTGGCATTTCGGATCTGGATCTTGCGACGACGAATTGGCCAATAAACGAGGTCATTTCTCACGGATGGCCGCCTCATGGAACGAACTGTTCTTCTACACTTCTACACCACCAAGTGGCCAGAGCCTCAGGGGCGCACGGGGCTTCTCCAACCTTGTTACCCACCGTGGTAGTGCCGCTGTAGCAGGTAGCACGGCCAGACACCTATGATCTGTTCCCAAGGCCACACACAGCCAGGACCATGACCCCATACGGGTTTGGCAAGGCGACAGACAGTCCGACAGCGATTCGGTCAAAGTGTCTTCTGACACCAAGGCTCAGACACTCTCACTGGTGCTACACAGTGGTTGATGACCTATTTGACCGAGGAGCACAGGTCGCAGTCACAAGGGCTCTAAGCTCGGCATTATCTAGGGCGACCACTCAGCCGGAGGGAGGAGGTGCTGGTCCACATCTCCGGCTGGCCGGCTAACGACGGTGCGCGTGAGGGTGCCAAGCCGGATCGGTTGCCGATGCTGAGTCCAGGGGCCTGACAACGACATGTCGGCATTGCTTGCGCCGAGCCTGGGTCCCCTAAGCCCTGGTCCCGGTGTCTCGATGCCCGGAGGACCGGCCGAGATCTCGGTGCAAGCACGGCTTAGGTGCAAAACATCGCCATAGCCGACTAGAAGCCACACATAGGGCTCACGAGTCCGCGCCGCAGTGGTTGGTCCCCCACCCGCCCACAACCTTGCCTGACTGTGCTTGCAGACAACTCCGTCATTCGCCTTGCTTTCTAGCTGGGCTTGCAGTTGGATCTGCCTCTCCTGATTGATCACTTTCGCCGACCGACGCTGCTTTGGGACACCCCGCCTGGTTTCTCGAGGCCACTTACATCGAGCGGGGTACGACATGCGGTGTAGGTGAAGGGAGACGCAGGTTGATCTAAGTGGGGGTGGAGGAGGCCGCCTTGGAAATTCCATCTCTTCAAATGGAGAGTCAAAGGCAGGATTCTTCACTGCCAGGGGTTTGCTTCAACGGTAGGACTAAGATGATGGGAGGCAGTGAATCTTTGAAACACATGCCGTGGCCAAGTCATGTTTTTTTCCGTTGCCAGCCAACACATCGCAGACTGTATCCGTGTTGCAAGTCGTCGATACAAGGTTAACATCCTTCGATGCATCGTTGCGATAATCAGCTGCGGGAATATCGTAATTATCCCTGGACATCGCCCGCCTGTAGAAGCCTATGATAATATGCGAGGCATTTAAGGTAATCGGACGGGCACGGTGCCATTGCAACCCAAAAGACCATCGGGTCCGCGCCGGCCACGCTATAAAAGCCTCCGCCGAAGTTTCGGTGTGAGAAAATAAGTTTTTGATCCCGTTGTTCCATTATCCTGTTTTCCGTCGCTTTTCCATTTCTTCGTCATTGAAACCGCCACGTCAACTCCAATAGGTGACTTGAAGAGATTGGGCTTGAAATTTTAGTTGGGCTCGAGCTTTTGCACTGCCTTGAAATCATATAAGAAAAAAAAAGTCGCGAGTTATCGGGCGCTAATTCGCAGTGGATCCTAAGCTTCCCGCACGTCTGTGTGGAAACATCGTGAAAGCCATTTTTTGAGTTGTACAAAAACACAGGACAGACAGTAGACAGTCTATCATGTTCTCTCTTCCGAACCGCAAGTTCAGCATCAACCGGAATACCGGTGTGCCTCGACCTGCACGCAGGTTCTCCGTCGGGGAGCCTGGCACGAGCGGTAGGCACCTCACCTGGATGTTGATCGACTGTGATGCTTTGCGTTTCGCTTGAAACAGCTGTAGAAAGCGTATCTCAAGTCAACACTGACTGACTTGTACCCCTTTTTAGAGGCGAATAGCAAGATTCATAGACAGTTCCGAGCCGCGCACGAGTGAGTGGCTCTCCTACTGTTGAACTTGCAATAGTGCAAGCTGACATGCTCTAGGGGTCATCTGCCGCACGCTGGTCTTGATGCCAGCCGAGCATCGACGGGCGTGGTCTGGTGCACGGAGCGAGCCGGCGAGTACGGTTTCTTCGACGCGCCTGAAGAGTGGGCAAACCTAGGTCAAGGTGCTCCCGAGGTGCGAGGATTCCAATCCCGCCTCTCACTGACTATCTCTAACTCTCTTGACTAGGTCGAAGATGACATTGAAGGTTGTTTCGAGCGGCCGACGCATATAGACGTCAGCGTTGCTAGCAGAGAGTATGCACCGACCGCTGGTATCAAGCCCCTGCGGGAGGCTGTTGCTCATCTCTACAACGAGCACCACCGTCAGGGAAAGGACAGCAAATACACCTGGGAGAACGTTGCCATCGTTCCGGGTGGCCGCGCCGGCTTGATTAGAATCGCTGCAGTACTGAATGAAGCATATGTTGGCTTCTTCATCCCCGATTATGTATGGACATGTCTCGTTGCGCTCAGTTCGAAACGACGTGGGCTAACTGTATTATAGACTGCGTATAATGAGATGCTGTCTCTTTTTCGAAATGTAATAGAGAGAAAAACAAGTATACCTGGCAGACTCCTCTTGACTAACCGTTCCGTTCTAGTTCGCCGCCATTCCGGTGCCACTATCCGAGGAAGACGGCTACCAGATCAACCCCGACAAGATTGTCGAGGAGATCCATCGTGGCACCGGCGTTATTCTGACATCGAACCCTCGGAACCCGACCGGCCGTGTCGTCGCCAATCCCGAGTTGGCGGAGATTCAGGACATCTGCAGAGATCGCGCGACCCTAATCAGCGACGAGTTCTACTCCGGCTACAACTACACGAGCGACTGCGACGGCACGACGATTAGCGCTGCTGTAGGTCTCCGTCGATGGCTTCGGCGATGTGTTAAGTTGTGGGTATGAGGTGGCTAACGGCCGGGTAGGAAAACGTCGAAGACGTAGACGAAGATGACGTTCTCATCATTGACGGTCTCACGAAGCGGTTCCGCCTGCCCGGCTGGCGGGTCGCTTGGATTCTTGGACCAAAAGAATTCATTAAAGCGTAAGTCTCTGTCGCGTCAGCCGACGATGGCGTCGTTTGTCTAGCTAACATATGGCATAGCATTGGGTCCTGTGGCTCCTACCGTAAGTGTTTCTTTTGCTCGGTGTTACCCTTCAGGGGTAAGCCTCAGGAAAAAATCAGTCAGCTCTCGGGCCCTGTTCTGCCCCTTGTCACAGCACTGGCACGGGGCGGGCGTAGGCGGCCTTCCCTTCTGAACTCGCAGTTGGACTAACTGTAATAACCGCAGTGGACGGTGGCACAAATGCCCCATTCCAGATAGCGGCAGTGCCCATGCTGAAGCCGGATCTCGTACGTAAGGAGATGGCGGCGCTCCAGAAGCACTTCCGGGAGAAGCGTGACTACGTCGTGAAGCGCCTACGTACAATGGGCTTCGTGATCAAGTACGTGCCCGACTCGACCTTCTACCTATGGCTGAATCTCGAGGGCCTCCCGGCCCCGATAGCGGATGGTCTCAACTTCTTCCAAGCCTGCCTCGAGGAAAAGGTGATTGTCGTGCCGGGAATCTTCTTTGACCTAAACCCAGCACGCCGTCGGGACCTCTTCGATAGTCCTTGCCACCACTTTGTGCGCTTCTCCTACGGCCCCAGGATGGATGCGCTAAAGATGGGCTGCGACGGCATTGAGAGGGTCATCAAGAAGTTAGTAATCTCCATTCTTTCCTCCCCAGAGCATGCTGTTCTGTCTAGTGAACTCGCTAATGTCCTGTGTGTCACAGATTCAAGCATCAAAAATAGTTGGAACAGAGGACATCGCGCCTCCTAGGTGTGTCGAGGAGCGAGGCTAGGTAGTAGTATCGCCACATGTCTCGGTAGGGGGACCAGAGCGACGAGAGCGCGTGAGGTGTCAGCTCATTTCCTACCGTCTTTATTCATAGAGCACACGCTGTCCGACCAGTTACGCAGCAATATCAACGTTGACCCCCATGCCGTCTAATTGTCTCTTTGCCACCTGGAACGGCTTGTGACGGGGTGTTCACTCGTTCCAGAGGCTGGATAAATGCTCTTCGGGTGACCCCCAAGCTACATGGATGTCTTTCCTCACGTTATAGACCTGGTAACGAGCGGCTGGGCGTGGTCTGGCAAGGGGCAATAGGGGGTTGTTATTACGCGATCGCATCCCACTGCTGGTCCACACGACGGCCGGACATAAGTCAGCCAGCCAGCCATTTTTCCGCCCCATTTTCACAGACTACTACCTCCTCTAATAAAGCCGCTGTAACATGCCAGCATGAGAAAACCCAATTTAGGATAGAGAAAAAAATGAGACCGAGGAGGAGGGCGTGGGAGGAGCGAAAAGGCAAGGAGAGAGACGGGAGGGTGACTGGACCCCATTTCGGGCGCCGTTGCTCGAGCTCGTCACTGCCGTGTAGTTCCATTGGCTGGAGCGCCTAAGCTAAGCGTCCTGAGCCCCAACCTCGCCCGTGAAAGTCGCTGCATCGTCGAGATGGCGACATCGTCTAGACCGGATCTGCAATCTTGCTAAGGATCTGCCTATGCAGAGCGGATGTCTGCATCTTTTTCCCGCTTCCCGAGCTGGAAAAAAAAAGAGCAGAGAAGGATGGGAAATTTTAGGGGGAGGCCGTGAGGATGTGAGTTTGGCAGCTTGGCTTGTCGGTGCGGACCTCACAATAGGCAGTGTGTTAGTGGATTGCTATGCCATGCCCAGGGTTAGGTAGCTAGGCCGGTAGGTAGGGCGAAATGATGCCCAGTGCGCTCTTCAGAACACTGTCGAAAACAGAGGAACCTTCCCGCGAGCCGGACTGTAGACGTATCCATCACGGTCAGGGCACCTCAGACATCATCAGCATTGCAAAGTTGCGGTCAATTGAGAAACACCTTTCTGATAGCTCAGCCAATGTCTCAATTGCTGCGCGATAGAGTGATCAACAGCCAACTCGCCAGGATAATCAGGACAGCCAGCCGTAGCATCACCGCCAGAAGAGGCAAGACAATCCACCACCACGACGACCCTCTCATCACACCGAAGGAGCATCACCAACATCAGCGGGATATCCACACCACGGGCTATCTCCGCGGTACGGCAGAAACACGCATTGCAGGCATTGCAGGCATTGGAGGCATTGCAGGCATCGCAGCAAGCCACCGTCACCTTCCAAAAACTAGCAGCATAGGCCACCCCACGGCCTCAATATCCACATCGCCTGCACGAAGACGCACCACGACCACCACGACCACCACGACCACCACGACCACCATGGCCGCCAGCTCTTCCCAGCCGCCAGCGCCAGCGCCAGCATCAGCATCAGCCAAGGATAAGGGCCGCGAGCAGCAATCAGGCATCCCGAAGGAGGACAGGAACCCCGCACCGCCGTCGAGCACGCCACCGAGTCCCCGGAGCGCGCAAGAGGCACAGGACGCTACGCCCTGCTCGGCAGCCAATGAGAGCGGCCCACCGCCCGAGACGGCCCAGGAACAGCAGCAGCCTGAGCCTGAGCAGCAGCACGCTGGCGAGGCCCACCCGCAGGCGCTGCCGGCTCCTCCACCGAGGGAAAGCGCTGCTGGTGAGGCGGGCGGGAGCAGCACCAGAATAGAGGTCAACGGCGATGGCGTCAAGCTGGACCACCTGGGGCCCTTGGTCGTCCACAAGGACGGCACCGTCTCGCGCATCGCCAACTGGGCGGAGATGACGGACATTGAGCGGAAGAACACGCTGCGCATCCTGGGCAAAAGGAACCAGCTGCGGCTGGACACGCTGAGGGGGACGGCTGAAGCAGGAGAGGAGTCATGATAAGCGTGGAAAGCTGGTTATGTTATCAATGGAGATTGTTCTTCTCTTTTTGATATGTTCAAACCCATGTTATGATAGCCTTGTAAATATAACTCAACACAAAAACCAAAAGTCAGCTTGCAAATAGATCAGATCTATCGCGCTTGATACATGACAAAAAATCGTATATCGGATATGCCTCCCCTTCAGCCCAGTAAAGGGTTCCCAACCCATCCGCTCCATAGCCTCGTCGTCTCTTGAGCCTAGAGACACTGTGCCATATATGGAAGCTGTGACCAGTCCATTCCCCCTCCCAATAGAACGCCTCTCCAATGACTATGTGGTATCATGAAAGAACAGACCTATTTCAGTGTAGGCCCATTAATTCTCTGCCTTGACCGTCTCGCTGTCAGTCGCCCTCGCTGCTTTTTCGTCTGTCTTTTCTTCGTCACCTTGGTTGGCCTCGAGCTCCTTCTTGGCCGAGAAGTCTTTCCACATACTTGTGATGTCCTCCTTATCGCCATTCTTCTCCATGATCAGGTTCTTGAGCCACTTGTTCTCAGTCTCCAGTTGCTGGATGCGGCCTTCGAGGGAGGTGACCTTGTCGGACATCTCCTTGTTGTTCTTCTCCAGGGCCTGCTCGCGCTGCTTCTTCTTCACTCGGAACCGGGCGCTGGCGGCGGTGTTCCGCCTTCGCTTGTCCTCTTCGGCGGCTAACCTGGTGGCCTCCTCCATGCTCATGGGTCGGTTCGGGTTCAAAGTCGTCTCACTTGCCTTGCGCTTCAGCTCGCCTACATGGGGGCCGGATGGCCCCCCATAGCTGCCCTGGTGGTTAGGGACGGCCGGGTACACTGCCTGGGGGTTGGGCTGGATCGGCTGAAGGTTCCCCAGGTTCTCTGAAAAGTTTCCTAGCGTCGGCGACGCGTAGGAGTTACCAAAGTCTCCAAAGTTGAAGTCGCCTGCGGGTGCCATGGTGCCATGATCAGCATTCGTCGTAACTCAACATAGACAAGAACATATGCGCAAACTAAAGAGGTATGAAAGCAATAAAGGAAATCCCGGGAGTTGGAATTGGAGCAGGAGAGAAGAGGCGGCGTGCGATATCTGGGGGTTGCAGTGGCTTACTAGCCGCAATGTTTTGGACTTGGACAAAACGAGCTTCCCTAAGTGTTCTGGGTAGGGGGGTGCCACTCCCGGGGCCTCGTGGTGACGCCTTGAAGTCACGGGTTATGGCACCATCGCCGGCAATTTGTCGGCTGCATATAGGCGTTCCTCAGAAACTCTGAGCTCTGCGCACGCAATGCATTGTGAGGTGGCTCGACCCAATCAAACTGTGGAATTGTGCAGAATGGGGAAGCAACAATGGGGTGGGGTCGAGGACAATCCCTTCTTTGATAAGAGGAGCACACCTGCTTGGTGAATTGAGAAGCCGCTGAGGTCGAGATTCGCTACCGTAGACCCTTGGAGTGCGGCAGACGGTGCAGTGCGGGCGTGCGCGCTCACCGTGTTCGGCTCTCACCACTCGGCGAGGAAATAGGTGAATGAGTGAGTGAGAGTGAATGACTCTTACCACCACTCGCCGGCCCGCCCACAATGCAACGCAACGCAATCTCAAGACGCAGCCCTTCAAATATTCCGCGAAATGCAAATTGGATCAGAAGTAACAATAGAAACGCAAGCAGAATAAAACGCATTTGAATGACAGAAAAATCCCGTGCTCACCTGAGATGAAGTCCAAGCTTGAGAACTCGCCGATGGCAGACGCAGCCGAGCTGGGCTCCTCCGGCCGCGTAGACTGCGTGTCCGAGTCGGGCTTGCCTGGCGGCGGCTGGAAGTCGGTGGTCTGGCCCGACTCGAAATCGAAGAATTGGGTGTTTGTGAAGAGGGCGAGCTCGTCGTCGCCGACCGGGAAACGCTCCTCGACGGGCGTGTCAGAGGGCATGGCGTTCAGTTCTCGCAGGTACTGCGAGACGTTGGGGCCCCGCCGTCCACTGTAGTTGGCCATGTTGGCTGGCGTTTCTTGCTTCTTTCCTTGGTCCGAATGCGCGCAATGCAGATGGTCGATGCGGGCTCAATTGGAGAGCGCCGGTGAAGTGTCCTCTTTTCAGGATCTTTCTCTTGCAGTTTCCTTCTCCTCTCCTCCTTTCAGATGCAGGTGTCGAGGGTGTCGAGGTGACGCCTCGAGCGATCAAAGAGCGAACAGACACAGGGCGCGGGGGTGCGTCTGAGAGTGACCGGGTTCGGGTTCAGCGAAAGGCACGTTCCACCAGGATCGGCCAGGCTGACAGCGTGAGATGTTCCACGAAAAGACGAGCTGCTGACGATGTTGCGTAAAAGGGAAGCAGGTTCCCCGTGATATCTGGCTGTCTGTCTGTCTGTTTGACGAAGAGTAGTTTGTTGAAAGAGAAGCGGATCTCTCCAGTAGTAGTAGTAGCAGGCGAAGAGGGACGGACGGACAGACGACTATGGGCGATGGGTACGAAAGTATGGGGAGGGGAGGAAAGGCCAGCGGAAAAAGCAAAATGGGGGGTTGTGGTACCCGCGGTTGGACCAATGATATTATTAGTCAGAGCACACACTCTTCAGCGCCTTTTTCCCTCTTGCAGCCAATATCCCACGCTCTGAGTTCGGGGGTTGCCCTCGCCAAATTTTCGGGAATTTGCCCCACCATGCATGGGCAGCAGCATCTTACAGTGAGCAGCCTCCAGCGCAGCGCCTTTCCTGGCCCCGGCCCCAGGCCATCGGCGCACATTTCAGCGGTGCCCCTCCCGACCAAGAAAGCAAAGCAGCCCACTTCGCAGAGCATTACCCGCAGAAGCACGCGGCTTTCCCTTTTGATCACAAACTGCTTTGAGTAAACGAGAGACCTTTGCAGGCCTCTGGCTGCCCTCATTGGCTGCTCTCCAAGAGGAACCCGGACCACATTTTGGGCCCTGGCTGCAGGCTGCAGATTACATTACAGTTCGTCAGAGACACTCTACACTACATATTGGCAGTTCCTCGCCCATGTGGGGTGCTTCCTGCGCCGTTGATGTTACAATGTTTCTGATGCGACTGCCCTGGCTCTCGGGTGAAGCTCCTAGAAAGGGTCCTGCGATGCGGTGCAATTCCATGAATCCGTACATGCGCCCACACATCGACCTTGGAAAGCCTGGCAAAAGCCCTGCCACTCTTCTCTGCCCCCTGTGCGCTGCCGGAGGGCTGGCCCCGCTATAATGAATTTTCTTAGTGAGTTCTGGGCGTGTAAGGTGTGTACAATGTACATTGCACCCTGGAATCCCGGGCAGACGCCGGGAAGTGCTCAGTGCATTCAAGCCCCCGCGGCAATCGCGCCCTGGATCGACAGAACGATGATGGAATTCGTCGCCACCGGCAGCACTGCTCTCTGCGCAGTATCATCGATCTCCCCTTATTAGCTTGCTATTTTGCTGTACTGTAGCTTTGTGTGATCTGTACGCCCTTCGTTTCGGCTGGCAATAAACTTCAAGGCTTTCGCGGTGAACTCTACATGACGTTGAGCTCGATTCTACCACGGCCGTCTTGAAAACAGGCTCCTTTGACTCCGGGTGCTTTAGGGATAGTTTGAACCTTACGGGATGGCATGCCTTGGGGGGAGGCTTTGTCCCTGATCTACTGCGTAGGTACTGCGTAGTCGCTTGGGAGGAGCACACTCCGATGGCCGGACCCAGAAACTACCGTCGCAAGCGTAGTCCGACCTCTCATGATTCGTGTGCCTCTTGGCTGAGAGTCAAGAGTCGGCCCACATCGTCGGGATTGCACTCGAGTAGCGCCGCCAGACTGCCTTCACGGCCCAGATCTCTCAAGATGTTGGTCTTGATGGATATAGACTGCAGACCACTGCAAAAAACAGCTCTATATCAAGTTTCAAGAGGCATTTGCTTCAAGAGATATTGTCTTTATAGACACCTGTAGAGCCAACTGGCATCCCGTAACTTGGGGTGATCGTCGGCTGTTGACTGCATGTGCCGCTGTCATTCAATGGGTACCCACTCTGTCGGTTGCTGTCGGCTGGTTGCAGCCATGCTTTGAAATCAACTCATTTCACGTGACCGGAAACCCCAGGTCCGTGCCCCGGCATGTACACGTGCAGGCACGTGCAGGGCGCATAGGTGCAATTGCTTATTCCCCGCCAAGGATTCTTATCAGATCGATCAGATAAAACCAACCCCTGCTTATTTGCTGGCATTCATGACAGGGGAGCGCGTCAAGTCGCGCGTCTTCAGCTGACAAGGATCCTGGAGGGGCGCAACTCTACGTCCAACCTACCAAACACCACAACTCACCCGCCTCAGAGGCTGAGATCGGCCATCGGCATATCGTATTTACGCCAGCAGCAAGTGCTCACTCGGTTCGAAGCATCGTGGCCGCCCCTGGTGGTTGAGCATGGCGCGCATATCGGTCCCAACGGCTGCGCGACTGCCATCGTCGTTGCGCCTCGGCGCTTCTAATGCGACGGCACTCAAGCTCTTAGGCCGACTGTCTCGGTCCTCTCTGATCACATCGGCCCTCGACTGGCTCAGCGATGACAATGAAGCCCTCAGCGAGCCGTATTTGAGAGGTGAAGAGGAGGACGACGAAGAGGACTCAGACGACTTCTATCCCCCAGCCCGATCACTCGAGGAGCTACGTGAGGTGTACAATCAACTTGAAGCCCGCAAGGGCTCTAAGCGAGAGGTCCTCGATCGCATATTGGAAGGCGACTGGCGGCACGGACTGAGCCTTTATCAATTGGCCATGGCCGACTTGCAGCATCTCCACGATCATCCGACGTCCCAGAAGTGGAGCGCCTATCGGATAGTTCCTCTACAAAAAGTGTCGACAGACGCTGATGCCAATGAGCCTGCCAAAGTCGACAAGGAGTCTCTCGTTATTCCGCGTTTTCACCCCTCCACATTTGTTCAGAACCTTCAGGCGCATGTCCTACCAGACGTCAAGGCGCATTACAACTTTGACAGGCCGAAGGGCCTACCGTTATTACTGCTGCGCATATTCATCCTCGACTCGCCGTACAACACAAGTTTGGCCGTGTCAAGTGGCAGTGGGGACAGGCTTGCCGCCAGTTTCGAGTCATCCAGGACGATCTTTATCGCGTTTCCTGACGCGTCGCCTTACATCTACATATCCAGGTCTCAGGTCGTCGGCGCCGTCAGCACTGGGGAGACCAAAAGCCTACGCAGCCTCATCATCGAGGGCATACCAAAGGCGCTGTCCAGGCCGCGCGAGCGGTATACTCTCAAGTCTACGAACCTGACGACAAGGAACATGCACGAACTGTTGTATAGGAGGGGCGCGGGACGAACGAACACCGCCGGCGGGGGCTGGAGTGTCTACTCGGACGAGAACAAAAAAGAGTCGCCTCTAGACACGCTGCTTCCCACTCCACCACTATCAGAGACCGACGACGTGCAGAAACCAGGAACGGAACCACGCAAGAGAGCCGTGTCCCCCGAGACGGAGAAAGAAGAGCGAGCCACAAAACGAGCTCGATTAGCTGCTCAAGCTCGTTTTGGTGATTCTGCCCGAATCGATGATGGCAAGGGCGTGGAAAGAGTTGACATTGTTATGGAGGATCCTTACCCAGAAGGCTCATCGTCAGTAGCTAATATCGACGAGGATCAAGGACAAGAAGAAGGGGAGGATAGTGAATTAGAAGCAGGAAGGAGAAGGGAAAAGGGCGGGCGTCGTAGCGACATAGATATCGCCCTGGATCGGGAGGCGGCATCACACGAGGAAGATGACATAGAACCGGAAACCTGGAAGCCGAACATTCGGTTGACGTTCCATGGTCCACATGTGTTCGCCGGTATGAGGCAATTGGTCGAGGCTGGCGTCATAGATGGGAAACGCATGCCTGGGTGGTTGACTGGTGAGGAGGGGGTCACCGTGGGGGCAGTAAAGCATGGCAGGATAAGGGGCCACAAAGGATCGGGTATTTGATTCCTAAGCCATTCGCTTATAAGATATAATGAGCATGCGATGAACTTCTTGATGCAGTCTATATGCTTCTATTGCTCCAACCCAAAGACCTTCACTGTATTGTGCCAGGCAGCTTCGCAGACCTCGTCTACAGGCACTTGCTTGATACCGGCAATGATCTTTGCGATACGCTCGATCGTGCAAGGCTCGTTGCGACCCTTGACCATGGCGCCTTCTTCCCATTTTTCCTTCTTGACTATCTTGAACCGCTCTGGTACCTCGGGCTCCTTTTTCTGGTTCTTCTTGCCCTGCTTCTTGGGCTTTGCCTCGGGCGGTGCGGCGGCATTTGCGCTCCCATTCTCCTGAACCGGTTGAGCAGCCTCAGACTTGGGTTCAATTAGATGCTTCCAACCTTCATGGCTTGGTCTGACTTCGCACCATGGCCCGTCAGTCTCAATCATTAGCCGATCGAGGTGCACCTCCCGCACTACGTCGCAATTCTCCTTGGTCTTGAAGCTACAGCCATTGATGCCGATGTACAAGCCCAGCTCCATAAGCTCCCGCATCTCTTCGGCTGTCCCAGTGAAGCTATGCACTACGCCGCCTTTCTCAAGACGCTCGAGGTTGTCGCCGAACGCGGTCTTGAGACAGCTAATAAAATCGGCGTGAGCTGCTCGCGAATGTAGAAATAGGGGTAGTTGCGGTCTGATGCTTGCGGCAAGGGCGAGCTGCTCTTTGAACGAATGGAGTTGAACAGTCTTTGAGCAGTAGTGCAAACGGTCGTAGTCTAGCCCGAATTCTCCGAAAGCCACGATGCCCGACTGCTGCGTCCTGGCATCGCTTATTAAAGATGCTAGGTCGGCAATGATCTTTTTCGTCTTTTTAGAGTCAAAGAGCTGCTCGTCATGAATGGGCTTTGACGGATCCGGATCGCACGCCGGCGTATGCTCCTCATCGTCTGCCTCATGATGATGCGGATGGTCGGCAGCGAAGATGGCACTGCTGCAGGGATGGATACCGGCAGTGGCGTATACGGTGCCTGGATACTCCTGTGCCAGCTTCAGCGCGTCCCGCGAGCTCTTGAAGCTGGAGCCGGTGACGATGAGCTTGGTGCAACCGACCTCCTTGGCCCGGCCGATAACCGCAGTCAGGTCATCCGGGTGTCGGCTTGTGCCGTGATACCGGCCGCGGAAGATGGGGTCGGCGAGGTTGATGCCGATCTTTTACTTGGGCTCCGTCAGTCACGTTTCATATGATGCAACAGACACATTGTAGTTACGAAGATTAGACATACATCTATGTATCTAGGCTCATAAAGCTGGGCCTCGTCTGTAGTAGACGCCATCCTCAACGCAGGACAGAAACACGCTCTTCCAGACGGGCTCAAGACGGTACGTTGTAACAGTCTCGGATGGCAACTCGCTGATAGTCGGAGGACTCGGCTGTTCATGTCCCGCCCGAGATCAGGATTGGTATTGTAATCCTAGACAAGGACCCATTCAGCAAGATAATCCCTCTGGTAACAGGCAGCGAGGCCCCTCCAGCTGAGTCACGGTTTCAAGGTTCTGTGGTATGTTGTTAGAGTGGTCGCAGATCAGAGCGCGTAAAGTGGTTGATTAGATAAGATTCCTGGGTGCTGGAAAAACCCATTAGTTTTAGCGCCTCATCACCCCCTGCCTAGTGCTGTCATTTGTTGTCTGGCAGGGTTGGCTCTGGCCAGCGCGCCACCAGAACGCGTTGGACGCGCTATAGAGAGCGGGACAGAGTACTTAAATCTGCAGGACGAGTGCGCCCTTCTCTCCCCAACTCTCATGCCTCTACAACCTCCTTCTGCAGGCCACGACAGAACACAAAACACTGTCTCCTCTTCTTCCTTGATCTAGTTCTTCGTGGAGTCCTTCTGCATCCAGACGGAGACTTGACCGCGTCAACTCTCCTCTGCCACCGCAAGATACCCCGCAGCATCTCGCTGTCCCCGGCGTTCCTTGCCCCTCTACAGTCTTGTATCCCAGTGCACACATCCCACATCCAGACGCGATGTATGTCAGAAAACGCGGTATGTATTGCACTTTCCAGCATCCAGAAGACATTCCATTCTGACTCCAAGGCAGACGGGCGCCAGGAGCGCGTCCAATTCGACAAGATCACGGCCCGTGTCTCCCGGCTGTGTTACGGTCTTGATATGGACCATGTCGACCCCGTCGCCATCACCCAGAAGGTCATCTCTGGTGTCTACGGTGGTGTCACCACTGCTCAGCTTGACGATCTGGTCAGTTTTCACGTTCTCCCTCCCAATTGCTTCCTCAAATGGCCTCGATGCTAATGTATCCCTTCCAGGCTGCCGAGACTGCGGCATACATGACGGTCACACATCCCGACTATGCCATCCTTGCTGCGCGTATTGCAGTTTCCAACCTTCACAAGCAGACCAAGAAGCAGTGGTCTTCGGTTGTCAGTGATCTATATCACTATGTCAACCCCAAGAACAACCGTGCCTCCCCTATGATTGCCCAAGAGACGTATGACTGCGTCATGAGGCACAAGGAGGATTTCGACTCGGCCATTGTCTATGACCGAGACTTCAACTACCAATATTTCGGTTTCAAGACATTGGAGCGATCATACCTGCTCAAGCTCAATGGTAAGATCGTCGAGCGACCGCAACACATGATCATGCGTGTTGCCGTCGGCATCTGGGGTGACGACATTGAGAAGGTCATTGACACATACAACCTAATGTCAAACAAGCTCTTCACACATGCCTCTCCCACGCTCTTCAACGCTGGTACTCCTCAGGCTCAGCTGTCATCGTGCTTCCTAGTCGACATGAAGGATGACAGCATTGAGGGTATCTATGACACACTCAAGACTTGCGCCATGATCTCCAAGATGGCAGGCGGTATTGGATTGAACGTCCACCGTATCCGAGCCACTGGCTCGTACATTGCCGGCACCAACGGCACATCCAACGGCATCATTCCCATGCTGCGCGTCTTTAACAACACTGCCCGCTATGTTGATCAGGGTGGCAACAAGCGTCCTGGTGCTTTCGCCATCTACCTTGAGCCTTGGCACGCTGATGTCTTCGAATTCCTTGACCTGAGGAAGAACCACGGTAAGGAGGAGGTCCGTGCTCGAGATCTCTTCCTTGCTCTGTGGATCCCCGATCTGTTCATGAAGCGTGTTGAGAAGAACGGCGAGTGGACTCTGATGTGCCCCAATGAGTGCCCCGGCCTTGCCGACTGCTATGGCGATGAATTCGAGGCTCTGTATGAGAAGTACGAGCGCGAGGGTCGTGGTCGCAAGACCATGAAGGCCCAGAAGCTGTGGTATGCCATCCTCGAGGCTCAGACCGAGACTGGCAACCCCTTCATGCTGTACAAGGATCACTGCAACCGCAAGAGCAACCAGAAGAACCTCGGTACCATCCGAAGCTCCAACCTGTGCACTGAGATCATCGAGTACTGTGCTCCTGACGAGGTCGCTGTCTGCAACCTTGCCTCTCTGGCTCTTCCTTCTTTCGTTGACTACAACGAGGGTGCCTATGACTTCCAAAAGCTGCACGAGGTTACACGTGTTGTCGTCCGAAATCTGAACAAGATCATTGACGTCAACTACTACCCCGTCCAGGAGGCGCGCAACAGCAATATGCGACACCGACCCATTGGTCTCGGTGTTCAGGGTCTTGCTGATGCCTTCTTGGCTCTTCGCATGCCCTTCGAGTCCCCTGAGGCTCGCGAGCTGAACAAGCAGATCTTTGAGACGATCTACCATGCTGCTCTGACAGCTTCTTGCGACATTGCCAAGGAGCAGGGCACCTATGCCTCTTACGAGGGTTCTCCCGCTTCTCAGGGCATCCTTCAGTACGACATGTGGAATGTCAAGCCCTCAGACCTCTGGGACTGGGATGCTCTGAAGGCTAAGATCAAGGAGCATGGTCTCCGCAACAGTTTGCTGGTTGCCCCTATGCCCACTGCTTCCACCTCTCAGATTCTTGGAAACAACGAGTGCTTCGAGCCTTACACCTCCAACATCTACCAGCGTCGTGTGCTCGCTGGTGAGTTCCAGGTTGTTAACCCCTGGCTGCTGAAGGACCTCGTCGACATGGGTCTGTGGTCCGACAACATGAAGAACCGTATCATTGCCGAGGGTGGTTCCATCCAGAACATCCCCAACATCCCGGCTGATATCAAGGCTCTCTACAAGACTGTCTGGGAGATCTCGCAGAAGACTGTAGTCCAGATGGCTGCTGACCGTGGTGCGTTCATTGACCAGTCCCAGTCCCTGAACATCCACATGCGGGATCCTACCATGGGCAAGATCACCAGCATGCACTTCACCGGCTGGAAGCTGGGTCTCAAGACCGGCATGTACTACCTCCGAACTCAGGCTGCTGCTCAGCCTATCCAGTTCACTGTTGACCAGGAGGCACTTCTCGTGCAAGACACCAACGTCAGCAAGGTATCGAGCGGCCTTAAGAAGCGTGCTCCCCCTCCGGGCAGCTACATGTCTTCTCCCAGCGCAGTGCCCCGTCCCATGTTCGCGAAGAAGGAGTCGTCGGAGAACAATACCCTCCGCGCTAATGGCATTCCCACTCCGAGCACCACCCCTCCTCCTCTGACACCGACCTCCGCTGCTGCACCAACACACATCCTCACGTCTCCCTCTAAGCCTAAGACCGTGCCCTTCAAGGCCGATCAGGAGGAGGGCGAGAGCCCCAAGGCTCTGGCCACTGAGCCAGCTGAGAAGGTAAAGCTTGATGAGCAGCTCCCTGAGCCTGCTGTCAACGGCAAGAAGCCTGGCCAGGAGGAGGACAAGGACGAGGACAGCAATGAGCGTGAGATGGATATCTACTCAGAGGCCGTTCTTGCTTGTAAGTGACCACATCATTCATTCTCACTCTGATCAACGACTAATCCCCCTCATAGGCAGCATTGAGAACCCCGAGTCCTGCATCATGTGCAGCGGTTAGGCGATGTCCTCCCGCGCTAGGTGCTTGCTTGTGTGTGTGACGAGTATGATGAAAGGGAAACTAATGTGATGTTTTATTTGGTTCACTGATTGATTGATTGATTGGCATGGATAATGGTGCATTGCAAAGTTCAAGACTACTGCGTCTTCCGTCGTCGTGAGAGACTGGCGACGGTGGGCGCGACATAAAACTCACTCATAACGCATTTGTATGTTGGACGCTACAGGTTTTTCACGGTCTTGATTGTTTCTTGTTTTTGAGGGAGGTCTGGGTCTGCTTGAGCTGTTCACGGCGGAACCCTGGTACCTCTTGTTTTTCTTATATCGTTTCCCCTCCGATGTACCATTGTAACAATCGATCCATGTCACCGCCACGCAGACACAGCGTTCCTGCGTTGTTGAGTTTTTAGGAGTTAGGATATCAATATATTGATCATAAATAACGAACTTGCTCTTGGTGAAATGAGAGAAGTAATCCTATCTTTGATTCGCGTTACTCAGAACCTGGGAATTGTGGGCATGATGGAAGTCGTTAGACGAAGACCTCTTGCTAGACGAAGACTCCGTGGTAGAATCCTTAGCTTTCTTCTTGTGCACATGTTTGCGGCTCTTTCTTCCGCTGTTGTCGTTGTTGCTACCTTCAGGTGGGCATATTGTTGCCCATACCGAAACGCCCTGGTCGGTGTTGACACACAAGTCATCACAAGGTGCGTATAGGAAAGGTCGTTCCTCTCCACCATCCTTCGGAGGGTGAGAGTCTCGGCCCTTGCCGACCAGAACTACAATTCATCCTGAGCATTTCAAAGACTCAACGGGGCGTGTCGTTACCAACCTACGCTACATGGTTCCTCATCATGTATCATTGTTTCCACCATATCACGTCCCCGGTGAAACCTAGAGATTTTGGTACAATTCCCTTTTCAAGAAGGGTTCGTTGTAAATGAACTTTGTATTGTTTGGGTCTCTAGGTTAGGACTTAAAACGAGACATAAAATAGTTTTGCACTTTCGGATATTTTAGCTGGCCGTGAATAGATCTAAGTCAATCGATTAGAGAACAAAAATTGGATATTTAGATATATTTAGGTTTGGGCACTCGCTACACACCAGATTCCAAAGTCTTGGATTTCAAGTCGTGGTGGCGGTGACTTCTAGAGAGATTAGCATCAGAGTATGGACTTAGGTGGCAACACGGCGGTGAGTCCTCCTTAGGATGTATTGCTTTTCCAAGACGTGAGACAAAAGGTGAAAGCCACGACGCCCGGTGACCGTGGTTCTGCTGCAGAAAACCTTAATGGCCAATGGCAGTTCTAACAAGACTGCCAATGATATAGCTGAGTCGGCTCAAAATCTGCAAGCCATGAAAATGTGCACTTCTGCTACATTAACCAATCACTTTCAAGAATAATTTTGTATATCAACATAACAGATGATTGTCATCGCCGAGATATAGTCGAGGCAACCTGTTGGACGCGCAACATGTGACTGCAGAATTCTCAGGAGCGATCATGGATACGGCACAGAACTCATCTAGTCCAGCCTCTGGCCAGGAGTCTTTGAGTAGGACGGAGATCTTGAATAAGTCATGGTGCGTCTGGTCTCTTTGGCTTTATAATGTAGCATCCCTGGAGAGATTTATTCTATCTTTCCTGCCGCTTAGACGATCATTCTATTCCTCGAATCACCAGGAGCGGCTCATGAAGGATCTACCCACACATTGACCCACGCTTTCCCCCACCATGTCCGCAAGATGAATTTATTGATGAGAGCAGGAAATACATAGGCTATAAGGATTTTGCAAGGCATATATCGACTGACGATGATGACCTGACTCTAAGAAGATTCGATAAGGTTCACTGTAGACTTCTACTGTTCCTCCAGAATCAGCTTTCTATGCTGGAAGAAGCGCTGGACACTTTGGATGCCCAGTTGAGCGAACGAAGTGCTACAGATTACGACAATGGCTGTATGCGGAATGAAGCACCAGAGAGAAAAACCATTCTCGAGGCTCTGCATAAGACGATCAAAGAATATGGTATTGAGCAACAGTATACACAGCATTTCTTTAGAATGCTAATAATGCTTAGATAAACTTTTGTTATGGTTTCTGCAACTCAAAGGACGACCAAAAGCGTCTGCACGTATCGTTAAGAATGTAAAAACATGGCTTGGAAATTCAAATAATCCTATTCACCCAAAAGAGATCGAGTTTCTTGACTCTTCAGACCTCATATCGTTCTGCAGGATAGAGAAATCATCACTTCGAGGGTGGATAGAGAGCCACGTTCTGTATCAAACCAAAGCACTCTGGGGTCTTGTGTCGCCGCGAAACTGGCAACCAGATATGGCAGACGAAGGTGCTATCGAACGGGATGATGCTGCTGTCGACCGCCTCGGCAGGATAGCGATTATCTTTATAGCTGTTGTCATGCTCATCATGCCACTCTGGATCCTTGCGTTTGTACAAGACCAATCTCGGAGGTTAGCTGTTATCACAGTCCTCTTACTTGGCCTTGTAATGGTGCTCACCTGGGCAACGCTCGCAAAGCCATATGAAATTTTAGCTGCCACCGCCGGGTACGTACACATTCATGACACCTAAAAGCTAAACTAACGTGCATTTGATTTAGGTATTCGGCAGTATTAGTTGTGTTTCTCCAGTTGGGCAATTAGTGGTCGATGGGTTTGTTAACTTGATGTTCTTGAATGATTTGTCTATGCCTAATGGTTACTATCTATTGGTGGCTATGGCCCTTTGCACAGCCATATCAGCATCGATCATTGTGATTAGGAATATAACATGGGATATACCTAAATTTGGTAATGTGAGGTAATCTCGTTTTGAGTATGCTCAGGTCCCAGACACTAATGCTGGATGAGTGGTAAGTCACGCGCCGCTACTACCGCGCCTGCAAAGACGAAAGCTGGGAGTGATGACTCTCCGAGCGACGGGACTTGCACTTTATATCATATGCTATATTTTCACTTGAGCAAAGCTGGTGGAAAACAGTGTCTTTAATGGTAACGGGCGCAGGCCTTCATCCCATATGCTTCAGTTGGACTAACCCGTAGATCACGCAGGTATTTAGCGGGCTCGTAGTATTTCTTCAAGTAGGCCGTATCAATGACCTTATCTGCCAGAGGCGAAGATGGGTATCGTGCAGCACTATCGCAGAAGATAACATTGGGAGAAATGGATGGAATAAACGGGACGTCTTTGTCAATCGTTATTAACACCATGTCCACGCCAAGTTAGACTGTCAGGCCGATAAGGTTCTTTATAGATTACGAGCGTAAGGCACGATAACTGGTTTCCATTAATCTTAACTACAAAGGGGTCCAGCAGTTTCACCAAGAGTGAAGGGTTATTGGTAACGTGAGACTTTATTACGGTGAAGTAAACGAGCTGGACTCGAGGAGGGGTGTTGAAGCTCAAATTCTGGCATTGATACACGGCGATAGAAGAAAATAGATTATTATTGGGCTGAACCTTTCCCCCGGTATCAAAGACATTTAAAACTAGCTATCAAGTCCCTTGCAGGCTCAACGGTGGCAAGCACACGTGTAGTACGATAAGCTTGTATTGCAACGATCGCCCGAAGCCCCGTTTGGGCCCTTGCGAAGCTATCCGCTAAATCCCGAAAGGCCGAGTTCAATCGAACAACAGACTGAGCTGAGAGATTTTGATAACTTCGAGCCTAATTCCCAGCAGGCTCGGATTGGTGATCTACAGGACTTCCGCGTCTGCGGTGCTGCCTCGTAACCATGCGACAAGTGCCGTAATTGCGGAGGCCGCCGTGCTACACTGGTAGACGACTCCTCATTTCAGCAATGAGACACAAACGGCGCGCTCAATCTCAGCGAAACCGTTTGTGGACCTACGTAATCATTGCCACATCTGATTGAGGATGATCAGTGGGAAGAATAATCTGAGAGGTGCGGGGTGCCCATTGTCAAAGATTTGAGGTCCCCTACTGGACCCTGTATCAGGAAATGTCCAGGAGAGCTTCAGCTGGCGTTGTCCGCAAAAGCAACGATGAGTGGCTGGGCAGCATGCAAAGCAACAATAGTGCTGCGGGTATGTCTCATAGGTGTGGCTCTTTCGGGCGACCTGCGCCACTTCTTTTAAGACCGTTCGGTCTCGGGCCGGGAGTACCTCACTAAGGCCTCTTCTAATCCCAAAACAATGCAGCTCCCGCTCAGGTAGCCAAAGTCTACCGTGTGTGAGCTGATTTTTAAGCTCGAGTGAAAATCCAACCATGTGTTATCTGTTCCAAATGCATTACGATTACGATACAATGACATCGAGCTTTGAGTGGAACCAGAGAAAGGCAATCCTGTCATTCCTGTTTTGGAGAAGAGTCTAGGCTCTCGCTTGAGGAAAAGAGGAGATTGCAGGGGTCGCACAGGCCCCCTGGCGCGGTACTTGGGAGAATCGTCGACATCATTGGTGGTGACATCAGACTTTCAGGTCGTCTCTTCAGATCGGATCATGACATGTGCAGGGGTCTGGGATCCGGACTACGATTTTTCTTGTCATTTACGGGGTTCAGAAAAAACATGGCTATGGAAGGCTCCTTATGCATTCAATTGGCAGGCCCCGAAAACAAGGGAAATGAGGGTGGTTGATGATCCCCTTCAAGATGAATGACGACTGGCCGGCACCGTTCAGCCGGGTGCACACACACTCACACACTCATTCATATACCGGTAATAGTCTACAGGCCCGTTCGAGAGGCCATAGAAAAAGGTAATTAAGTGCTATGGTACTGTAGGCTGTCATGCCTGAGATTCACAAAGAAAAGGACGCAATCTCGATCGATTTGTTCCGCTCGAATCATTGGAAGGCACGGAGGAATCTCGACGTCAAGCGTAGTTGTGCTCTTTAGCCTTGTTTTCCCCCATTACTAGCCATTGACCAAGCCATTCAATTACGCCTCAAATGCCCCGTCACGCTTGAGCCACGATTCCAGGCGGCCCCTGTCGATTGGCTGCACGGACCAGGGATCCATGTTTCTCGGCAAAGCCAATCTGGAAGCATTGGCCAATGACGACGTGCCAGCGGGAGCTCTAGTCACATTGCATGAGCAACTGCAGCTCAAACTTGACCTCATCCTACGCCACCTATGTACTCACTCTCGTCGCCTGCGCGTTTCCCTGCTTTTGTCTCTCTGCCTGCTTGCCCTCCCAGCAACCAGATTGCCCAAACAAACTGCCTACCTACTCTTGCAGCACCCTGGTCTCCAAATGTCCAACGAGCACTGCTGTACTATGGCAATCGTCGTTTCTCAAGCACTTCGCTGGTGGTTGGTATAGTACTGGCAATTAAGCCCCAGACGGGTTGAGATTGCGGGTGTACGGCGATACCTCACCCCAAGGATTGCTGCATGTTCCTGACCGCTCCCATTTCCGTCTTGTGCCTGTGCCCGGTTCTGTGGCACATTGAAGGACCATTTCGTCATCCCAAACAGCCAGTCTCCGACTTGCCTTTCCCGATCCCATTTGACCTGTCCTACAAACAGAGAAGGCACCGTTCAGAGAAGGCGATGCTGCCGGGGCCCAGCTTGACAGGGCGAGATCCAGTGACATCGGCCTCTCCGTCTGAATAACTCTCACAGTCATGGGAGGGAGCGAATTGGAACAAGCCACCAAGACTCTCTGCTCTGCTTTGGCTGATTATCATAATGTGACCGTAGAGCAGAATTCGTTTGACTCCAGCCACAGATGACCCTGGCTAGAGATCCATGTGATAATCGGGCCTGCAGCGGACCCATCTTACCACCGCACGGGTCCCAGAAGAGGTCACGAAGCACAGATGATCTTGTAGGTCGATCAGGAGGTGCTGCTCCTCTGCTAATATCCTGTCAAATTGGCAACGTCCCGATTTTCCTTGTTGGCGTGGAAGACCACCATGACCTCACATCAGAGCTGTGTTAGTTGCCCGTCACATCTGTTGATAGCAGCTGGAGGCAACGAGGTATCATAGGTAGCCGTGAAATGCATACACCAGAACTCGAGATGATAGGGGGGATGACCTTGATCAGAACAAGGGTAGCACCCGAGCAAGCTGAGCCGAACGAGAATGACCAAGGTCCAGTGCCAGGAAATAAGCGGCAGACAGCTTGACAGGCCACAATCCAGACTAGCACGGCGGTCCTTTCATCATCGGGTACCCGTCCGTTGTCACCTCTGCCAGGTGCAGGGCTCCAGCTGTCCAGGCGAGCCAGGGTTTCCAGCTCCGAAGAGGCAAGGCTTTGGGTACCATTTAGACCACAGTAGATAGATGGAGTGGAGGAGCAAAGGAAGCTGGTCAGGTATGAGTGGGACTGGGGAA
The DNA here is from genome assembly GCF_000392275.1 of Phaeoacremonium minimum UCRPA7. Taxonomy (NCBI): domain Eukaryota; kingdom Fungi; phylum Ascomycota; class Sordariomycetes; order Togniniales; family Togniniaceae; genus Phaeoacremonium; species Phaeoacremonium minimum. The sequence continues at coordinate 183,392 of NW_006921484.1, read as the reverse complement.
AGGTGGCTCCTCCCGTAGTGTGTGCTCTACTCACTCGTAGCTGCATGGTGGTTCCCACTTACACGTCAAGACTCTGTCTTTCTCTCTGTTGTCTGTGATGCACGACGCACGAACCGCACCTACCCTGCCCGGCCTTGCCTTGCCTTGCCCTGCACCTGCACCTGCACCTTCCTTCCCCACTACCGACCCGGACGCATTACCGCATTACATCGTACCTGCCATATACTACGCAGTCTACCACCACCACAACCTGTTCGTGACCCTGCTTCTGCTTCCTTCCCCATTAGGTCCCTACCTTTCTGCTTCGCGAAGCTCTTTCCCTGCAAGGTCCGTGAAATTTTAAAACATCCCACCCTCCTCCCAAAGCTTTCCTTTTCTCAACCCCAACCTGTCACGTCTCTCCAAAGCTCTACAGCTTCTCGCGCCAACAGCTTCCTCGACCTTCACCTCTAAGGTACATATTCCCAAGGTCCTTCACCTCATCTCATCTCCTTTTCAAAGCACTGAAGCCTCCCTCCCGTCTCCTCAGACCTCTAACAGCGTCCTCTGCATCACATAATTCTCGACATACGTTTTTCTTGAGCTCACAATTCCAGGCAGAAGAACCTCCTCTACGCCCCGGCAACCGCCTCGCCTTCAGTCATCAACAGCATTATTTACGCTCACGCGCAAATAACACTCTAACCCCCCACCACTCCTACTCAATCTGTCAAGATGAAGGCTACTCTCTTCGCCCTCGGCGCGTTTGTCGCCAGCGCTTTTGCGCAGTCCATCGGCGACCTCCCTCAGTGCGGTGTAAGTAGATGACTCCTTCCGTGTTTTTTTGTGCAAACGTCAACAACCGCTTTCAATCGTTCTCAACACGCGCCAACAATGCGCATCTCAATTGCGGAAAGGATGCTAACGGCGAATACAGCAAGTCTGCGTCAATAACATGCTTGGCAAGGCGGGCGAATTTGGTTGCAGCAACACCGATGCTGCTTGCCTCTGCAAGGACGCTAACTTCGCCTACGGAGTCCGTGACTGCTCGTACCAGTCCTGCCAGAACGACACCGCTGCTGCGATCGTCGTTGCCTACGGCACTGCGTACTGTGCTTGTAAGTAGAGAGCCATAACCTGCCTTTGTCCCCAAAAGCTGACATGACAATCAAGCCGTCGGTGTGGTCGTCCCCATTGGTAGCGTCTCTGTCAGCGGTGTGGTAAGCATCTAAAACGCGTTCAATCCTTAAATTGGAACCGACTGACCTTTTTGCTAGAGCCTGACTGCGACCGCCTCTGTTCCTAGTGGCGCTAGCTCTGCGGCCGGTGGTGTACGTATTGCTTGCTCGTTTCTCCCATCTGCATACTCACATTCGTAACAGGGATCTTCTTCTGCCATCACTACCTCTGAGATCGTCTCCACTGTCACCGTGAGCGGTTCCACGAGCACTACCACCGTTGGCTCAACCACCATCTACACAGTCATTGGTGGTGGAGCCGGTACCACAGGCGGATCGTCAGGTAGTGCTTCTGGCTCCGGTGCTAGCGGCGAGGCAACTTCAACCGCGGTCACCACGTCCGAGTTCACCACTGTCATCACGAGTGGCTCGTCGACTATCACTTCAACTGGCAGCACCACAATTTTCGGCGTGGGCGGTGTTGGTGGCGCGACCACTCTACCGGAGACTGCTGTCTCTACCGTCCCAGTGGTCTCCACGATTACCTCAGGCAGCACCACGCTCACGACTACCATTGGCTCGAGCACCATCTCTTCCAGCCTGACTGGCTCCGCTGCCTCCAGCGTGCTCTCTAGCCTGGCCAACTCGGCCACTGGCACCACCAGCTCAAGCACTGGCTTGGTAAGCCCCTTCGCTTTGGGACCTTCAAAAGTGATTCACTAATTTTCCTCCAGGCTCCTCACCAGACTGCTGCTCCTGCTGCCGGTATCCTGGCCGCTGCCGGTCTGGCTGCTCTCCTCCTGTAAATGGAGTGAAGCTTTTCTTCTTTCCTTTCCATACGTCTTGATGTCTGCATGACTGCATATGCTTGGAACCTAATACCCACCTAATACCCTTTCCACTTCTCGACTATCGCTTTTCGACCTTTTGTCCATTTCACCGGCCATCGTCTTAGATCTCGCATTGGGGAGTCGGACGGAGTTCATACGCGAGGAATGACGGAAAACAGAAAAAGGGGTGACAAGGAAATGGAAACGGATAGGACATCTCTGGTTCTTTTTTGACGAAATGATTCCGATGTTTTCTAATACCAACCCAAAATTCATGGGAATAATTTGACCGGACTCATGGTGATGGCTGGACAGAATGGACGAGATCATGAAGATTTGGCAAAGAATCTTCGAGGATTCTCAGGCGTCCTTGACGCATAGTTGTGCGTATGTATATACATACGAGATACCCTTCCTCTAGAGCTCCTGCCGGGGCACTTGCGATCGCTTTGAGCCTTAATCAATGGCAGAACTTACTGAGAAATGATTGATCTTATCAAATGATTCCAGACTTGAGTGACCGATTTCTAGAAAGAATTTTCTGAGAAGCCATATGTGATATTAGAAGGAGATGTGACCTCGACAGAAATGGAGAATGTTGTTGAGTGTGTACAGTACAAATGGTTACAATTTACGCGAATGTAAGTTGTTATGTAAGGCTGATCGACACAGCCCACCTGCCCCATCTTCAAGTGCTTTCACGTGTCCAGTATCGCGTCACGGACAGCTCCTAACTCTCACTCCAAAATCTCTTACAGAGGGCATGGCATTTGCCTGCAAGCAGCCAAAATGGCAGAGAAGACCAAGAAGAAGACAATAGTCTTTTTCCACCCCGATCTTGGCATCGGTGGTGCTGAGCGGCTGGTGGTGGATGCAGCGGTTGGCCTGCAAAACCGTGGCCACAAGGTCGTCATCTTCACAAGTCACTGTGACCCCAAGCATTGCTTTGATGAAGCGCGCGATGGTGAATTCACCCTATAATATGTTATATTGAGGCCTAGAAACTAAATTGATTCTCCAGGTACCCTCGATGTTCGTGTCCGAGGCAACACCATCATCCCGCCCTCCATACTCTCCCGCTTCTCGATTCTCTGCGCCATTCTGCGCCAGCTCCACCTCATTCTTCAGATCTACGTGACGTCGGAGCTCTCCTACCTCCAGCCCGACGCCTTCTTCATCGACCAGCTCAGTGCCGGGCTTCCCCTCCTTCAATACCTACAGCCTAAGACTCCGATCCTCTTCTACTGCCACTTCCCCGACCTGCTCCTCGTGCAGGGCCGCAAGAAGTGGTGGAAGCGCCTGTACCGCCTGCCGTTTGATACTCTGGAGCAATGGAGCATGGGCTTCGCCGACGCGGTGGCTGTGAACTCGAAATTTACAAAGGGCGTGGTGTCGCGGACGTGGCCGACGCTGGCAAGGAAGAAGGATCTAAAAGTGGTATACCCTTGCATCGACACGAAGCCGAAGAAGGACGCCGCGGTGGAGGATGACGATGGTACACCGGTCTGGAAGGACAAGAATATCATTCTGAGCATCAACCGGTTCGAGCGCAAGAAGGACGTCGCGCTGGCGATCAAGGCGTTTGCGGGACTGCCCAAGGACAGGCGGAAGGGCGTGCGGCTCGTCGTGGCTGGTAGGTCACATCATTCAACGCCGTACTCCTCCTGCATTCACATGCTGACCTGACACTCTTGATTAGGCGGCTACGACAACCGCGTCGCCGAGAACGTAGGCTACCACAGCGAGCTCGTGCAGCTCGCCGACGCCCTCGGGCTCCGCAGCGCGACGACCAAGACGCTCGTCGCGGCGCTCCGCGTGCCCGCCGACACCGAGGTGCTCTTCCTCCTCTCGGTGCCCAGCACGCTCAAGAACGCCCTGCTGCGCTCCGCCCGCCTGCTCGTCTACACGCCCGCCAACGAGCACTTTGGCATCGTGCCCCTCGAGGCCATGCTCGCCGGCCTGCCCGTGCTGGCCGCCGACACGGGCGGCCCCACCGAGACCGTCGTCGACGGCGCCACCGGCTGGCTGCGCGCCCCGGCCGACGTGCCCGCCTGGACCGCCGTCATGGACGCCGTGCTCAACCGCCTGCCGCCCGCGCAGCTCGCCGCCATCTCGCGCGCGGGCGAGGCGCGCGTGCGCGCCCACTTTGCCGACACGAAGATGGCCGAGACGCTGGAGGGGATCGTGGGCGAGATCGTCGCTGCGCGTGCGCGGCCGCGGCCGGCGCGGGCTTCGGCTTCGTTCCGCGGCGCGGGGGCTGCGCTGGGTGCGGTCGCGGTCGTGCTGGTTGCTGTGCTCGGCGTTGCGGTGCGGTGGCTGTCGTGGCCGCCCGTGGCGGCTTGACGGGCACAACGTAACGTAGCTTTTAGATGCTCTATTACTTGTGAATAAGAGGGACGGACGTCCATGTGAACACCTCGAAGTATTCACTGAGGCTCTAGATGTGATGCAGGTGATGATGTGATGAGTGAGGACGCTTGTATACATGGTGTTCCGATGAGCTTAGCTCTGTTCGACGTGCTCTCCTCTTGTAATAATTCTGCTACCCTGCAGAATCATCCCTCAGCATCGTCTAAGATGATATACCCTACCTCTCAATTCTACATATGTTTCACAAATAATAAAGTCACTGAGCAACTGTTTGTAGGAGTAGTAATGTACGGTCTATTCAGATTATGCCACACGGTTTGACTGTCCCCGCGACCTAGTCCTACTTTCTCCTCACCATCATCACCACAAACCAGCTTGTTGTGCTCACGCAGCTGTCCCTATTCTCTCTTGATAATCGTTATCTGGGGTCCATTATCCCACCCATTCAGTTCATTTATCCTTCCGTCCGTCCGTTCGTTCGTCCGTCCATGGTCGCCGCTATTACCAGCGCGATCGCTGTCGAGTAGCCATCCATCCCGGCCATGTCCCTTTCCTTCCCTCCCTTCCTATCCTCCCTTCCATCCATCCTAACCTTCATGAAATGCTTATGCTAGAAACTCCGTACCGAGTTTGATAACTCGGCGCTCTATATCCACGCTGTGCTAGATCAAGACAAATTAACCACCCCCTCGAGTGCCCCGAAGGCGCGACTCTCTCTGTGTGTGCGTATATCTCACGCAACAATGTCGTGTGCAATCTCCCCTCGACTTCGTGTGCTATTTCATCCCGTCTCGTCAAACCTCGTATAATCGTCCCGAGCCAAGGAGATGTTGAGTAGGGAAAATCCGGGGACGTCACGTCCCCAGGACAACAAAAGGAAGAGACCCGTATGAACCCAGTCCAACTTGGAAGATGTGCCCTCGACCACCTTTTGTGCGATCTCAATGAACTCGAATCCATCCATCCTTTTTGGGGTGAAATACAGAGCACCGCCCAGTCCTTTTTCAATATCTCCATAGTCCCAAACATGTATTTCTGGAGAGCCGCGATGACTGCATACGCAAGTCACCCAGCTGTCTCCTACAGTTCCATGCCACACCAGACCACTGGCAAAGCCCTCGGCGTAGTCTCTTCCTTAAGCTATCAATATGTCCAACCTAACCAACACTATTGAAGGTTATTGTCTCCCAAAGGGCACCACCCATAATGAAGGCGTGTCCCAGATCCTCCACATCTAACCAAAATCGCTGCGTAAGCAAGGAAATGTTGACTAGAAAAACAGATAGCCAGCCAATGCAAGTTTTATCCGAAGATAGAAACCGAAAGACATCGTGATTCGCGCGAGAGGGGAAGGTTGCGCAGCGGACGAGCCATAATTATTGGCAGCCGCCATAGAAAATTGTTCGAACAAGGTAGATCCGCTTGTGGAAATGCAATGATATCCTTAGTCACTATGCACGACGACCTTCTTCGCCGTCTCCGTGCTGCCAACGCTAGCATTGGTGTCTCGTCGCTTGGAACCGATCACCATCTTGCCCATCGGCGCCTGTGCGTCTTTGGGAGGCGTGCTCCTCTTCTTGGATTTGGCCATGACCAAGCCTTCATCGCTATCGCTATCCTCATCGTCTTCTACTGCCCGAGCTGATGCGGACGGCGAAGCAGAAGTAGTGTACTTGACAGTGTGCCGGTCAATGTACACCGGGATGACGTTACCCTCGGAGGAAAGCTCCTGCTGTTCAAGAGGGAAGCCAGCAATGGGCTCTTTGGTCATTGCTGGTGGGGTCAGGGAGTCGGTCGTCTCAAGCAGGGCGGCGTTCTTGACAGCGTCGGGATTGCCAGGATGACCGAGGAACTCTCCCTCCAAATCCGCAGATACCGACGATGCTCCGCTGAGTAAAGCGGGCAGGGACGGGTCAGATTGGAAGGCCAGGATCTGCTCGGAAATCTGCTCGGAGATATCCTTTGTCGGAATAGGGTTGGCCACATACAGAGGGCTTGTTACCACGCTTGGGCTGGTAAGAGGAGTAGTCAAAGCGTCGACGGATACTGAGCTAGATGATATGGCTGTTCCGACGGTATCTTCGCGTGAGGGCGCAGAGTGTTGCTGCATGAAGAGCTCGTCATCAGGCGAAGGCGGGCAGGGTATTGAAGCTGGATCTAGTGCCTCAATGCTGACCTTGGAGGCTTGTTGTCGCCTGATTTGATCCTCGTATTCGAGCAGCTGCCGACGTCGATTGGTCTCCTGTGCTCTAGCAAATGACTCTGGAGTAGATGTGTTGTATACTCGAGGGGCCGGGGTCTTGCCATCTGGGACATCCCCAATCCTTTGAGCTGTCATTGGCCTCTCATCAAGTTCGACCGTCGCACGTTGTTTGTCGTGCATATTGGGATCCGACTTGGGTTGGCCGTGTTGATAGGCATTGATAGCACGAGCGGAAAAGAAACTCGGAGAAGGCAAGGGTACGTCTCCTGGTCGAATCTGTTGTGCGCGTTTGGGCAAAGCGTTATTCCCGGGAGCCACAGCAGTGCTTAGTGATACCTTGGCTTCAGCTCGCTTGTCGGCGTTGGAGAAGATGATGGCTCGGTCAGCCGATCGCGCCCTGGAGGCATCCTCTGCGGAGGTGATATCGCGGCTCTTCCTCAGAAAGCTGTTGTCATCGGCCGGTCCGTCGAAAGCTGGGGTCGTTGGCACCGTGTGTGAATGAGCCTCGTGCACATGAGGAGCCAAGCTCAGAAAGGCATTCGTGATCGACCGGGCATAGTGGTGTTTCGGAAGTTTCTGATTTGCTGTCGGGGTTTGTCGCTCAGCAGCCTCTTCTTTTGCCATCATGTCCGAAAAGCCGCCTACCGATGCTGTCGTGGAACTCGGCCCTTGGTCAAGGGGTGAATCTTGAGGGCTCGCTGCCACGCTCTGACTCAGAGGATGTTCGCCCGAAGGCTGGACGTATTCTCGTACGGTCGCGAAATAATCGCTATCCCCGCGGAGACTGCGACGCCGTATATCCCGAGGGTATGGTGTGGAGGGGTTAGTAGCTGGACTGTCGCCAGCCGAGCTGGCAGCGCTACTTGCGGCTCTTCTCCTTGATGTGCTCTCGCCACGTTCCGTGCGAGGGTGTGTAAACTTGTTGAAGGTCTTCTTGACTGCGGATCTGGCTCGCTCAAGCAGTGAGAGGGGAATGACGGCCTCTCGCATTTCCTTATCGTCGACCTGAATCTTCCGGCCGGCGGTACGTCTCGAGGGATCGGTATCATCAAGCCACCCGAGGACATTCTGGATGCCTTGCACGACCCATGGGTGGCGCTTAACCTCCCGAAGTCTAATTCTCTTCTCCGGATTCTTGATCAGCATCCGCTTGAGAAGATCACGAAGCACGTCATCGATCTCCTCATACCCCAGTTCATCATCGTCTCTATATGGTGCGCTGTTGACACGGTTGTAGAGTGACGTTGTCTTGGGAGAGGTCGATGGGTCGACTGGCTTCAAGCGTCTAGAGGGTATGTAGACTTCCTCCTTGGCAATTTTGCGGAACATCTGGAACTCATCCTCCGCCATAAACGGGATGCGAGCAAAAATCAAGCAGTAGAGTGTGACGCCCAGGGACCAGACATCAATCTGCTCGGATACTCTGGGCTGTTCACCGCTGTCGAGATCTGTGTAGCAAAGCTCGGGTGCGAAGAAAGCCGGTGTTCCCACAGTCTTAGCAAGTTCCAGGTCATCGTCGAAGTCCCGAGCTTCAGACTCCGATACGGTGTCGTCGGCTTCACCATCTCGGATTGGTCGGCCAAAATAGGATACTCCGAAATCAGAAATCTTGACACGATGGTCCCTTGTCCAGAGTAGATTGGCGGGTTTGATGTCTCTATGAACCACACCTTCGTAGTGCAAATACTCGAGGCCCAGCACAGTGTCTCGGAATGTGGCTCTCGCGTGCTCCATGGTAAAGCACGGAACGAAGGAGAAGTCCTCAGCGAAGAAATCATTCACCTGCGTGCTGAGATCTATCGACGACATGTGTGAGATGATTGAATCGGCCATGCTAGGCGAGCGGCCTCGGAAGCCGCCATCGTCATAAGCGCCGTACATTGTCCCATCAAGAGCAGATGAAGAACCGGGATTTGACCGAAGCGGGCCAGGCGTGTCGAGGTCTTCTTCGTCACGTGGGAGAGGCGTAAGATCGGGTTCGGTAGAATAGGAAGCGGTGTTTGTTGTCCGTTGCAATGACCGCACAGAGTGCGTTCGTGACGGTGCTCGGGAACTAGGCCTGGAGCCTTGCATAGAGGGTGGATTCGATGGCATCGCCGCCCTCTCGGCATATTCGATGTTGCTGAGGCTAGATATCCTCGATTGCATGTCGACATCATCGTCGTCGGCTGCGTACTCTAGGCTCCAATAATCGTGGTGTCCGGTCTGTACTTGGGTGGATTTCGCCCTCTTCATTTCTTTAATGGTATGCCGCCGCTCTAGGATCCGACCATAGTCTTCCTCCTGTGCGGTGAGGCTCTCACCTCGCATCTCCCGCTCGGCTCGCCGGCGCTCGTAGGCACAGATGTGAGGTAATCCCTTCTTCCTCCAGACGATCTCTCCGCGTTCGACATGCTCGAGGACCATGTAGATCTTCTTGAGTTCGGGGTCGTCAATGACTTCGAGGAGAGCGACGACGTTCGGATGCCGTATCTTCTTCAATATGGCAATCTCCCTCTTGGTCTTCTCTTGAGGGTTCATGTTGGCCGTGACTTTGCCGAGCCTCCGCTTCTTGGAGAAACGGGGGATGATCTTGATGGCCACGTTTTCGCCATTCTCGAGATTCCGGGCCAGCTTCACCTTGCCGTGCACACCGCGGCCAATTTCGTCGATGATCTCGTAGTGGTTTATGATTTTTCGGCCCGTCGTGAAATCCCTATCGACATTGGCGACATGAGTCCTATAGAGCAATGGGGTGTTAGTGGGCTAGGACGTCTTTATCCTCGCCGCGCCCCACAGGCGAGAGGCCCCGCTTTAAGTGAGTCGGGTTCGAGTCGCTCTCAATCGCGTCGAGGCACGAGGCACGAGGACGAGATGAATGGCGAGCAAGATGAAGTGAAAGGAGACTTACTCTCTGACTTTGTGTGTCTGCAGCGGGTGCAGGTAGGGGCTGTGAGTCGGTGCGGGCGTGGTGCCCTCGGAGACGGGCTGCGGCGGGAGGGACATGTTTGAGCGGGGGTTGCCCGGGCTGAAGAGCCCAGGCGAGGAGATGGGAGTGCTATTGGCGGTCCTTGAGGGGATGTGAGGAGGGAGAACGCTCTGCAGATGAGGAAGCTGCGAATTGCGGTTGTGATTGTGAGGTTGTGGTTGTTGCGGTTCCATGGCGAAGGTCTGGTCTGCGGTCACTGCGGATCGACATAGTGGTATCTGTGGGAGAAGGCGCTCTTCAGTTTGGTGAGGAAACGAAGATGAAGCACGAGGCGGGGCTCTGAGTGAGAGAGAGAGAGGCGGGCATTTAGGCGGCCATTGTGACTGATGATCGCAACAGACAGGAAGCGCTGTGACGTGTTGTGATGTTGGAGATTATTCGAGAAGGTCGTCGACGATCGTGGGTTGTATCGTTTGCAAAGAGTTGGGAAAGTGCTCGGAGGAGCTGGAGAAGTGATGGTAATTGAGTAGAAAAGGCCAAAATGGGGCAGCGGCAAGAAGGTGGGAATGGTTTGGTCTGGGTCTGGTCTGGTCTTGGGCGGCGGGCAAAAAAAGAATGGGGACTGGACCACCACTGCTGTACATGGGCACTGTAAAGTTGGTGGTGCGTGCGCAGCGCCAGGTAGCGGTGCGTGAGTCTTGAGAGCGGGACCGGCTGCAGCACTCGTTGTGTGTACAGTACTCTGCTGCATACCTAGGTAGTACTGTAGGTAAGGTAGGTAGGAAGATAAGTGTAGGTACTCGGGGTACTCTACCAGGGGACGTAGGGAGGTACCTACTCAGCAAAATGTACTTTCCACCATTCCCTCAGGTAGACTATGTACGTACTTTTGAGTGTAAGTGGCCTGTTGCGCTTGCGGCGAACCCACTTGGGGCACCTGGCTCCCTGGGCGCGCACACACACACACCCAAGCTCCCAAGACACTTGACTCCTCTGGTGAACGTGTGTTTTGCGTGGTCCGGCAAGGTACACTCCACTACAGAAGTACCTCTCCATGCTCCTCCCCAAGGCAAGGACAGGACGCAGGTGGACCTGTCTGCCCAGAACGTTAGTCATTTAGCGGGCTGTGCCCAGATGGTACTGTGCTGTGCTGGACCGTACCAGCCCAGGCCCGAACGGTGCCGGATACTCGTCCGGACTGGGGGAGAGGCAGCTTTCATTCTTCATACATGGATGGTGAGGTAATGGAGGCAGGCACAGGTAGAACATACTATGCAGTAGGACGCGCTCTTTCACATTTTATTCAGAAAGTAGTGCAGCGAGTGCATCAGACACGGCACTCGACATACAGTATGGTAAGGCAGTCAATCAATTCAATTCAACTCAGAGATTGCACTTGCTGTCAGGTTGCCCGGTCACGTCTCGCATTTCCGGTCTAGCCTACTCCTACATAGTACTCCTGCTGTGTACCTGAAGAGAGAAGACTACAGATTGCTGTTGGTGATGGTGGTGGTGGTAGTGCAGGTTTAGTTTTTTGGTTGACGGCGCTGGTCGAAAGATGATGATCGTCATGATGATGGCCGGATGGGATGGGTTAGCAGTGGTGAGATGGAGGGAAGGGGTAGGTACCTAGCAGCCTACTGCATAGTAGGTAGGTACCCTCGGGCAGTGTACAGTAAGTTTCAGAGAGATTCTCACGGCCCACCAACATCACCTCAGCACACCCACACACACACCCACCAGTGGCACCTCACTCTAAAAGGACTCTCAGCACAACTCCAACACTTTTTCATAATCAAGCGAGAAGCAGGCTCTCTGCCCGGGGATTTTTTTGATGAGGACGCCCACCCCGCCGCCAGTCAGCAGAAATCGATGTTTACACACACAGGCCACTGGCTGTCCCCTGCCCAAGTACTCAACACTCAGATCATGCCGTCCGTACTGTACCTAGGGTAGCCTGGTGGATCCCCATTCCTGTCTACTCTACTCTAGTTACTGTACGCCTGCAGCCACGGCCTCTTGTCGCCCTGTCGCCCTGTCCCCCTGACGAGCCTGATTCGGCTCTACTATTCCTCTTCCTGTTCCTCATGGATGAGCTTGAGCTTGAGCTTGAGCATGGGCTTTGGCTTGGGCTTGAGAAGAGGTGCCAGGCAGTTTGCCAGGTAGTTAGGCCGGAGTTCGACAGTGCATTTGCGCTACCTAGGTAGGTTAGGTACTCTCCATGCATGCAATACATCGTATCGTATCGTGCCTAGCGTACTTGCGTGTAGTTGGGCAAAGGTAGCGGGAAGCAGGGGGAGCCGGGCTTCGGCAGGTTCATTACCTCCTCAACAACACAGTATGACTCCCCTTGTAGAAGTTGATAGACCCATTGTATTAAAACAGACAGGACCTTTTGAGATTTTCGAGTTATTACGCCTCTCAACATTTGGGTATCTTTGCCCTTTCAGAGCCGAATGAACATTCATCGCCCTGGCGGAGGAGTACACTGAGAGGCAAGAAAAGGTTGACCTCAAGATGGGGAGCGAGGAGGGCGTTGCGCTAGGCTAGACAAGGTTCCAGGGATGGGGAATGGAGGACTGGGCTTATCGCGCTAAGACACCTCTCGCCAGCCACTGATTGGCCCTTCTGCTTATTGGGCTGGGCTGGTCCTGCAGGAGGGTGCTTCGGGGTGTGGTAGGTGCAGAGCAGGGAAGTGCAGTCAGGATGATGAAAAGATGGATGGATGATGGATGGTGGATGGTGAATGGTGGATGGGTAGATGGTGCTGGCTCGATGGGCCGATCGTCTGCCATGACAACATGAGGCAGGCCCGTCCTGTAAGTACTGTCCCTGCCGCATATTGATGGAGTTCGGCTCTATCCCATCCTGACGAGATTCAACAACGGAGCAGAAGCATGCCGGTTTGCTGATTGACTTTTCGACGTGCTACACCAGGTAGGTACTGCATGTACTGTACACGGGGCCCAAAGACTACCGTTGGGGCGAAACGCCTGATTGTGAAGAGATCTGAATCTCAAAAAGTTCGGCGGTGATGCTGTACATTCAAAACCTCGATTCACTAATCACGCGACAGCCCACGGAGCAGACGCTGCGGTGACACTTGCCCCTTCCCTCCTGAACCGGCCGGCAGTGGCAAGACGCGAAGCGATGTTCACGGGCGTCACGAAATGGCAGGCGACACTTCACTTTCAACAACCCTGAGTGAGTGAGTGAGTGAGTGAGTGAGTGAATGGGTGCATCCGCCCGTCTGGACCGGCCGGCTCGCCATGGCTTGCGACGGCGGGCAGGAGTCGGATGGACATTTGTCTTGTCATGTCTCTTCTGCACTCGAGGAACCCTTGGCCCAAGCCACGTAAAGCAAGCCGATAAGGTAATTAATTCATTGGGTGTCTCGTGAGACCAGTGGCCAAAGAAGAACATGATGGCGTTTCTGATTGTCTCGCCCCTGACGCACATACAGTCATCCAGTGCAAGTACAGTACGTTTTCCTATCTCTTGGGGTCTGGACGAATGCGGCATGGCTCCGTCAACATGCACGGCGATGGTTGGGAAGAGGAACGCTGCTGACATGCGCGCTCGTCCCTCCCAGCATCCTCTCGATCTAGATTCGTCGAGCAGAGTATCGAAAAGACCCGATGCACTGGGCAAACACAGCCGAAGAAGAAAAAGAAGAAGAAAAGGCCTTCCCGTCGTTGTCGTCTCCTACTAGCCAGGCAGGAAAGAAGGGCCAATTTACGGACGAGCCAGGCCACTTTGGCCCTCAATGCAAGCTTGCAGCACGGGGCGGGAATGGAGTACCGGTATCCTACGACGGGAACTTACTTCCTTAGTACACTAGAATATAGATCTCAACTTGTTTCAAGTTCAACGAGTCCCGGACCCGCAGGAATTAGGGACAGGGTATCGATGGTGAGGAAAACATGTCGTTCAATATCTCTCTGCCTGCCTGCCTGCCCATACTACACGATTATGTACTGTACAAAGCATCATCCCCCGGACCAACAACCCAACAATCAATCAAAATTGTTGGCAAGGAAAGATCCGGCACAGACCCCTTCCTTTTGATGAGAGGGACAGGAAAAAAAAACGTGATACGGGAGCAGGCGGCTCACAGATTGATTTGATAGCGAGGTCGCATTGGCTGATGAGAAGTGAGAGAGAAGAAATTTTCACTGATTCCTATCGGATCGGCAATGGAGCAATCAACGGCAAAGGAGGCTGATAAGTGGCGCGATCTGACTTGTCGAAATGCCCCGAGACAGTGACAACTACAACAACAAAAAACTGCCTTCGCCCGATAGCCTGACAGGAGAGGACAGGGAGGCACAGAGTGCCGAATGTTGCAGGGGAGACGACGACATGCGATGTGAAGTGTACAGTGCCTTCCTGGTTGTCGTTCTGGTTTTCTGCCTCACCCGTTTCGATTAATGTGATCTGCAACTGTAATCGTGTAGAGATCGATGATGGATGCCGTGAACAATGCACGATGCACTCTAGGCACGTAGAGACATACAGAAACAAAACATCTCATAATCATCTTTGGCTGCCTCTTGCGCCACAGCACCTGGCATCTTCATGATGGGTGGGGCAACTCCTGCAGCATATCAAAATTGCCCTGTTGCAGAGTGCAACTCTCCCCTATTATTATTCTCTCATCACGTACGCACATACATGCGCACGCATGCATGCAAATACTGAGATGTGAGTGGGGAACGGGTTGCGACCTCAAGCGTCTTGGGTCGCTTCATCAGGTTTTCTTACTGTGTATGCGCTACTACTAAGGCCATGGATTCTATACCGCGTAGATGATCACATCGCGAAGGGTGCTCCAATGTAGCCCAACTTAATTGCTCCCGCGATCGACCTGCCACAATTGCTGTGGCTAGAGTGTGACGGTACATAGCAATATCGCCCCTCCTCGTCCCTCATCCAGTGACGTTATCGCACCTGCAGATATAGAGGGGAAGGGGTCTATAACAGCCGTTAGTATTGCGTCTGCCTCTTTGATGGAGCGAGTAGTGTGGGTGTGACGAGTTATATGGCGGAGGCATGTCATGATCAGAAAAATCCCCTAGTTGGCTCTCGGGTTGCACAGAACCAGAGGACAGGCACATCAACGGTCAAGTGTCGCAGTTTCTCATCAGATACAATTCCTAGTTTGCTAGGTCGGGGGGTTGTTTGTGAGACCAGCCAGTGCGTTAGTTAATTAGGTGCTTATCAAGCTGACAATAACAGCATCGAGAAAAAGCATGTGAACTTGTGTAAGGAGTGCACGACTGCCGTCACACAGACGAGCGGAAGAGCCGGGGTGACTTTACATTACAGAGCCCCGTTTGCGGCCACGAAATCTCGGCGCCCAGGACGTCTCAGCCACAAAACACGCACACGGCACGCTGGTCTAGTGTGTGAGATATGGGATATCTACCTGACTTGTTCATGATGTTCGAAGATACCGTACCATGCACGGACGAAAACAATGTACGGCGGTAAAGTACCGGTAATGCTGTCGAGACAAGACGCCCGCCCGCCGCCGTGTGGACCGGGGCCAAGTTAACGTGGTCCCATTATCCACATCGAAGCTGCAGAACGGATCCGCTTGGCTCGAATTTGTTCGTTCGTTTTCCTTCATCCAGGAAGCCGTAAACCGCCCGTGTTCACTTCACTTCACTTCACCTCGCTTGTTCTCTGAGTTCCTCCGTAGCGAGCGTGGCCCCGCTCTCAATCTCTTGGAGATCACGGATCCTGCATCTGATGGTATCGCGATCTGCCCAGCGCCGTGCCATGCTTCAATGGGAAGACAGCCATTCCCAGCGGGAGGTCTACCTTAGTCAGGTGCACCGTCCCGTGTTGCGGAAGGGTGCGCTCGCTCCTAGTCACCACACTACTTCTATCAAGTGAACTAATATCCTACACTAAGCAGTGGTAGTCTTGTAGTCTTAGGAAATTAGTCCTGCATGTTCGAGTTGTAAGAATTCCACAGAATGCTCCAGTGGACCTTAGTTCCATCAGAGAGCTACGTATGTCCGCTTGAGGTTTGATACAGCTTCGATGGCCATCCATCATAGGCCGTCATGACGATGGCCAGCGGGGCGCGCGCGAACTGGCCGATGCACCATGGTGGGGAGGACAGGGGAACAAAAGGACGCTGTGCCTATCGAAGTACGGAGCGACCATCGTCACATTTCACAAAAGACAACCCTGGACAGGCGATTTGCTGGCCGCCAGGGCCAGACTGTTCTGTCGAAGCCACTTTCCCACTCCCTCTGTATTCTCACGATGCATTCAATTCAGTCCCGATGAGCTATCCGGGCCCCTCTCCGTGCCTCGCGAAACTCATTCTCTCTGCTCATGCTATGCGTCACTGGCTGAAATCCATCCATCAGCCTGCATTGACTTCGGCTTGTGCCTGCGAGGACATCCACGTTCGTCATGACTTACAGCTTGCTGGGTGTAATACAGCATACATATCAATCTTTTCCCAAAAGGCCGAGGCCTTCAAGCAACGTTCTTCCTATCGGGCAATTTTTGATGAGAAACCTGGAATGCGGCTTACCATTGGATACCACCCAAAGCCGACCAAGCCTGCTCCAACGTAAGCCCATTGACCCTTGTGATAGGACAAGCCCAGCTCGCGATGGTTTA
This sequence comes from Phaeoacremonium minimum UCRPA7, assembly GCF_000392275.1. Classification (NCBI taxonomy): domain Eukaryota; kingdom Fungi; phylum Ascomycota; class Sordariomycetes; order Togniniales; family Togniniaceae; genus Phaeoacremonium; species Phaeoacremonium minimum. The sequence goes on along the minus strand of NW_006921484.1, from coordinate 167,279 downwards.
TTCCCATGCACGAGGGTGACTGTGATGCGGAGGCCTCGTCCCGTGGTCCTATTCCCCATTGCCGTTCTGGAGAGCGGATTTTGGAGAGCGAGAGCGACAGCAAGAAGGTAAGAGACAGGCCGCAATGCGTGCGTTCCCAGCACCTGCATTGCGTCTCCCCTAGTGAGCGGGAGGCGCACACATGACGACAATATTTACAGAGACTGCAGCAAGAAAGCGGTCGTATAGCCAATTGACCCGGGGCGTTGCATCTGACAGATCCCTTCTCTCGCCAGTAAGCCTCCGATGCCTGCAAGGATCGGTAGCAGGGGACAGAAGCCCAGTCCAAAGACCGACCATTGCCAGTCTAGTTAGATAGTGTCAAGAAGCCACTGCCTCCTGGCAGGTCACGATGTGGTCTGCATCATCGCCTGCCCAATTACGTCCTGAACGGCGGGAGAACTGGGCCGCTGCGCTGCATATCTGTGCCTGGCTGTTCTATCCAACGACACATGCAGGCAGCTGGAGGGGACCTTCCAAGTGACTGGCTGGCTCGCTGGGCATGGTAAGGTACGAACACGTTCTGCATCGCGGCCTCTGCATCCTGGAACCACGAGAGCGCTTCGCTGGGCTCTACTTGCATGGGATCCGGGGGCTGGAGGGGGCGGAGGAGGGGGAGGAGGAGGAGGGTGTTTGTCTGTCTGATGGTTCCAATGGTTCCATGCCCGCCTGCATATCGCTAGTGGCCCGACTGGACCAAGTCTCTTTACCCCGGAATCGATTGGGGGTTAGGGGGGACGCATCGCCCTATCATCGGTAAGAGATCTGAACTAGAGCCCTTAGCGACCGATGCTATTTAGGCTCGTCGACGTCTGTTCTACTCGCTGGCCCGAGCGTGTTGCCGCCCGTAGCGACAGAGAGCAATCAGAAGCAACTTGGAATTGGCCAATCGATCGTGTATCTGCTCTGCTTGGGGTTGGGTTCTGTGGTCTGTGTTCGATCCCTTCGATCTCGCCCCTAGTCGAGTTTCACGAGAACGAAGAAACGGGCATCCCGTTTCTGGCGAGGCCGGCCGGCGTGCACGGAAGTGCTGTGACAGGCAATCCGGAAGGGGGCTGACTGGCTGACTGGCTGTCTGGGCCGGGCTGGGCAGGCTTGAACGCAATCACAGTCAAAGACGAGCCAAGCTGCCGTTACTTGTCTTTGAATCCTAAACCCCAGGTCGTGTCGCGTGCCGGTTTTCCCGCACAAACATCTTGAATCTTGATTGTCTTCCCCCTCTGGTCTCCTCCCTTCTTGCCTTAGCCTTCCCCGCATCTCACTGAATATGGATAGATTGCTCCCATCATTGTTTTGGGGCTCCTACTAATGAACTGTTCTCCCATTGCCTGTCCAACCATCCCTTACTTACCCTGCTGGTTATCTAACGCTAAGGGTAACGACTCGCCAACGAGGGTGGAAACGTCGAAATGTGATTGATCACTTTGGTGCTCTCTAGGCGCAGTCGTGACGTTCTCGCACATGTTATGGAAGACTTGCTCCTCCAACGCTAAATCAAGCAGCCTGAGACTGCTGTGGATTCACGAACTGCATGCCCACTTTCCAATGTCGTTTCCACTTGCCCTCATTCCCTTAGCCACAGACGGCTGGTCTGTTATGGCGGGAATGGTGGCGCTCTGTAGTCCGCATGTGCCGGGCACGTTTTGATGCAGTTAGCTATCAGTCTCTTCGGGTTGCCGTTGCGAAAAACAAAAAGATGATAACTGACGAGTCGTTCAAGAGTCAATATCGAAACGTTCGTGAAGGATGAAGCGCCACCCTGAGCTGCTTGTGATACCTCGACAGGGCCTCCGGGTTTAATCTCTTGCCGTCTGTCTTGTCGGCGACCCAAATAGTAGCATCCCACCACCACCACCTCTTGTGGACGACAGAATAGTACATTGGGGCACAGGGTAGTAGATCTTGAGCCGTCTCTTGCCATGCCATGCCGCTGTGACGAGCTTACCACTCTCACCACTCTGCCCACGGATAGCGGTGCTGCCGTTCGACTGGTGTGACATGTGTGGTTGGAGCACAGAAACGCCCCTCCTCCTCGTTCTTCCCCTGTCCGTTGCCTTGCTGCATAGTGGGCATTCATCGAGGGGTGGGGATTTCTGTGCTGTATCTCCGCATCGATCTTCAAGCCGCACCTACGCACCATGCACCACGCACTGTAGACTACTTACTGTGGGAGTTTATGCTCCCCGGAAATACCAAACTTGCTGAGGCTCCTCTCCAAACACACACCATGCGAGGGATCCATCGACGATCATCGTAGTTCTTGGCCAAGTTGCCCAGCACCCCAGAGCAAGATGGCGGTTCAGCTCGCGAGCATCCTGGTCTGGCGCCGTCCGGGGCCCCAGACTCCACTGGCGGCGGGCTTTAGTGCCCTCGCGAATGCAAGCAACACCCACCGGTCGACCTGGCGATAGTTCCCTCCCCGATCAAGTCATCAGCAAACAGTGGGCTGGGCGGCCAAACGCAGACATCTTACGCAACCGCACCCATTCTCCCATCTTGCCAGGCGCCGACTAGGAATCTGGGGGTGTGAAGGAATCACACCGATTTGGCCCAATATCTGGAGGAGGCTTGCGCGGACCTATGGTGTGTGCGCCTGTGGTGGTACCGTACAGGACCGCAATCGCACTGGATGGTGGTGGCCCTCACAATCAATAGATTCATTGACCTGACTCGCCTGTTGCCTGCCCAGACCCAACCTCCAGAGCATCACCCCCGATCCGATATTTGGAGGCGGGCGAATGCGACCCTCCTCGTACTCCATCTCGGTCAGTAATCTACGGAGAGCGTGCACACTGGGTGGCCTCCTGCGCACTCATTCAAACAGATATGACAGACGACTAAGCGAAGCCTTTACGAGGTTTCTACCTATCTCTGCGTAATATTGTCCATGCGTGTCTCAGACCCTCCTTCTCCCAGCCTGCCCCTTTCCCGTGGGTGGTGTTGGGTGATGCGATGCGATGCAGCTCTGGCACTGGCACAGCCGGCCGTGCGCGCGGGCGTGCGGTGGGAGGGGTGCTCGGAGGCCCTTGACGGCCGGACGTTGCATCGCAAATGCACGTCATGTTCCTATTGCAGTGAACCTGGTTATCTATCTGTCTATCCTGTCTTGCCGCCCTCGTTGTCTCTCCTGTTGCTCTTGTCTTGTCTCAAGAGCCAGAAGGTGAGTGTCTCATCACGGTCTGTGTGACCTACTCCCGTGTGGATGCCGGTGATGTTTCGTAGGCGGCAGGAGGTAATAGAAGTAGTCAACTCCGCAGCCACCCGGCTATAGCTGCTTGACTGGCACATCCGAAGGCCACTGGACGGACACAAGGGTCGGGGCGGACCAGACTAGGAGAATAGGGGTCTCACAAAACCATCGTCATGAGGCTCACGGAAAGAGGCGAAGGTGTTCCCTCCTCAAGACCTCTGCACCACCACCTTGATCATCTATGCCGTTTCGTGTGGGTGATAAATGGCGACCACCTGCCTGGACATGTGATGATCCCTAACGTCAACTCCAGCAACGGCTAGTCACACGTTGATGGCTCTGATGGCTCTGATGCCGCTGGTTGGCTCGTCGAGGAGATGCCCGTGTCTCAGAATTAGCTGGAGCAGATCAAGGAATGAGCGGCCTTCTATCAGTCTCAGCATACACCATCATCCCTCTATGATAGGCCATCTGTATTGTACTTTGCAAGGCCAAAGACGCCGTCGCGCGTCGAGTTGCCACTTTACCCCGACTGTCCCGAAACTTGATCTTCAACATGCTGCAGCCACACCTTTTCTCAGATGCAACGCTATTCCGACCACTGCCATGTAAGTATTGCCGGATTTTCGCGGATCGAAGATTATCACAAGGCAAAAAGTTGTGCTATGGCGGAGATTTCTGTCCGCCTTGAGATGTCGACAAACTTTAAGCCGTCTAGCTTCAAAGATACTTAGTCAATAGCTCCAACATAGTAGAAACAAGAAGATGGCGAAAGAGATTTTAATCAAAATTTACATGTGACGAGATATATGGGCGACCCCAGAAAGTGTCCTCGAGATTTAGAGTCTTCCGATCATAGTTACGTCAAGTGTTATTTTATCAGCTTGACAGTTTTCATCGTCGTGTATTACGTTATCCATCTCCCCGTATTGCTATCTTGTTCAAGGCCCCAGTGATCTAATAGTTCTTGGTGTCTGGTTCATACGGACATTGAGATCCGTGATCTCTACTCGACATTGCTTTGCAAGGTCTCAAGGGCAAACGCAAGGACACGGCAGGAATTTCCAGACCATCGTGATCATCGTGTCCATCAGGATTTCCCAGACTGTGGTGCTGATGATTTAATATGTTCTCTTCGTAATGGTCATGAAATATGCATCCTCAACCCCAGTTCTAGCCTTGGGACCATCCATGTTCACATGCCCCTGCCTTGAGGTACAATGGATACAAAGCTCCAGCGTATCGCTCCTCTCCATACATACACACATACGTACATGTCGATTGCATAATCGTCAACTCAAAGCCCGCGAACACCTCTGATGAACCTCCCTAGAGCAAAAATCCCATCCCTCGCCAGATAGACAGTACGTATCAAATTCGAGAAGCATCAAGCCATAGCCAACCAGCTCGCCTAGTAGTGGTAATAGTGATGGACGTATCGATTGTCCGATATCAGCTCAAGCGCAGCCTGGCGGCCGCGCGCCTCGATCTCACACTGCATTCTCACAGCGTCAATTCTCCTCTTTGACTCCATCTGACGCCGGGCAGTCGCTGCTTCGATCCGAGCGACCACCTGTGGTGGGGCCGTCTGCGGCAGCATGTCTCTCGGCAGCGGGCCCATCTGCAACCACACTCCGTAGTGCTTCATGGCTAGGTTTAAGCCTCTGAATGCTCGCTCGGGCCTGTGAGTTGAGAAGAGCGGCCGTTAGCTCACCATGTCAGAGCACAAGCAGTTGGATGGCCGATCCAAGTGGAGAGGGTGGCGGGACATACTCGTCGGCCGTCTCGACGGCCATGACCTGTTTGAAGCCCGTCCGCGTGAGCAGCGGCATTCCGCCTTGCGCAATGGGCTCCTTGTTGGGATACCTGCGAACCACCTCGTGGTCGAAATACCATATCTCCAAAGTTAACTTCATCTCATAGTCCGCATGGTCCTCGGGCGTATGGCCGACGAGGGGCTTTAGCCACGCCTTCCCTGTGGATGACTATCAGCCTACGTTCGACTTGAAGTGGTCTTGACTCCTGACCCCGTATCTGGGAGAGGAAATAGATGTCCAAGATGGAATTTCAGCTACGTACAGATGTTGTGCTCTGTCAGGAACTTTTGTACGTCCATAAACTCCGAGTACTGCTCGGGCGTTATGGTGCCAGTGTTCCTCTTGTCCATGGCTGTGAAGAAGGCGTCCATGAACGCCTCGAAGATCGGCTGGGGAGAGCCATCCGGGTAGAAGAGCGGCGACCAGTACAGTTTCTGTTGTTGCCGTTGCTGCTGGGGCGGTGGGGCCTGTGACTGTTGAGGTGCTGGACGAGGAGGAGTCTGCTGCTGCTGAGATCTCTGGCTTGTATAAGAGTACGGCCGTGGCTCGCGCC